>NW_011358211.1:59356-63183 GCF_000735185.1 Notothenia coriiceps | reverse complement strand
ACTTTTGCGCGCTACCTGTCTCACTCTTTTCCGGCCTCCAGCTTTTCCTGCTGGAACCCGCCGCTTAAAGGTGGGGGTCCGCGGACCGGCCATAGAGCCCATAGAGTTAAAGGTGTTGGCCGTTAGCTGTAAAAATCCATAGATTAGCCGCACCGTTATATAAACCGCAGCGTCGAAAAATAGGGAAAAAGGCGCGGCTTATAGTCCGAAAGCTGTAAAAATCCATAGATTAGCCGCACCGTTATATAAACCGCAGCGTCGAAAATGTATACAAATCAAAATGTGTCGTCGGGTCAATGCGACTGATTTCGATAGAGCAGGTCACATATACTAAGGCTGCACAATTAACCAACATTGTATTGTTGGGCTGCCGACAAATAGACTTAACAAAACATATGTTTGGTACAGATTCTCTTAAAAAATGAAACCATGTCGATTTTGATATGTTTTTCAATGATAATGAGATTAATGTGGCAATTAAAAAAGAAAGATTCAGTGTAGAAATGGCAATGAAATTATTCTGACTTGAGCTCCTCCAACAATGCAACATATATAAAAAAAAAAATAGTGCAAAAAATCTATATACATGTAAATAGAATATGATATGTGCAAAAACAGGATATGGAATTAAATAATGTACATTAAGACAAAAAGGATATATCCTACTCGCAATATCAGTCAATAAAATCACAATTACTTATTTTTTCCAAATTGTCCAGCCCTAATATATATACATTAATGTGTACTATAACAGCAAACAATAGGAAATACAATGAACTCCAATTTAAACAATGGTTTGTGTTTGTTTCTCAGCTGATCGCAGAAGAGAACCAGGTGCGTCTGGAGCTTCAGATGACGTTGGACAGCAAAGACAGCGACATCGAGCAGCTCCGGTGTCAGATCACTTCCCTCAGCATTCACTCTCTGGACACCACCAGCATCAGCAGTGGCAACGACCTGGACATGGTTGACGGATACCCAGGTAGACAAAGGACACTTCACGCTCATCCTTCTTTCATTTGGCCAAGTCAAATTCTCAAAGCCTGCATGCACTTCCTTCCTTCCTCTTCCTGCAGTCTCTCTTCCTGAGTTCTCACTGTTTCCTTTGTTTTCACTTTGAGTCTCTTCCAGGCCCAATTGTTTTCTGACCTTTTCCTCTTTATGCTTTTTCCTTGTTCCCCGTCCTCACTTCACCTCAAATTCTCCCTTCCTGGTCCGGCACAGTGCGCATTTCTCACTCACAAACCTCAGAATCAATGTCCTTCACCTACCAGCGCACACACAAATCTGTCTGCATCGACACCCGGCCAAACCTTCGCTCTGCTCAAAATCTCTTCGACTCTGACTCTGACTCTGAGGATGAAGAAGAATATGGCAGGAGGGCGGAGCAGGGCCCCCGTCCCCTGGCCCTCACCTACGAACAGCCCCCTGAGGCTGAACCTGAAGGTGACGCTGCATGGCAGTTCAAACCTGGGATGGGGATGCAATAACACTTTTTAAATTGACCTAATATCATTATTTATACATTAACATGTCCATGTTTTCAAATTGGACGTTAATAAAGATTTAAATTGAGAAATAAATACTGCACCCTCAACCCTGGTTCAACCTTGCAAATGTTCTGCTAATCCCTTTACTCTTTTGACTTGTCACTGTCTCTGCTGTGCTTTAATCCTTTTGAATGCTCACTGCCCACGTAAATACTCACAGCGTGATGCTGGTCCGCTTTGGTCTAATGTATTCCTCTGAAAAAAAGGGAAGTTGGTGAAGTGTGTTGAGTTTTTCCTAGAAAAGTCAAAAAAACACCTGCCATGTTGTGTGCTGGAGAATTCGTTTTTTTAATTAGAGATTTTATATTCCTTGGAGCTTTCTGCTACTTGCCCTTACGTTTTAGCGAGGAATCATTCCTTCTTTAAGTGATGAGGAAGGAAATGCCACCATTTCAAAATGTCAAGGTGGTTTTTTTTTTTTCAAGTGGTTCACATGATTAAAGGCTGTTCTCTTTGTGTTAACATCTTCCTGTTTTGTTCTCCTCGAACTAGACTCCAGGTTGCAGGGCTGGATTTCCCTTCCTACCAAGAACACAAAGCGTTTTGGCTGGGACAAAAAAGTAACGTATCCTCGACCACTATATCTCATACCTACAGATTTGTTTTCCTAGTTATCACCATTTCCATTAGAGCAATTTCCCTGTCTAACCTTTTGACCCTTGTTTCCTTTTCCTTCAAAGTATGTAGTTGTGAGCAGTAAGAAGATCCTGTTCTACAACAGCGAGCTGGACCGAGAGCAGGCTAATCCTTTCATGACCCTGGACATCGAGTGAGTCATATAAAGCATGGTTTGAACATGTAATACTAGAATACTTGATGCTGCTACACATGTATGTATTCCTATTGATTACACGTATTATCCTGGGTCCATATCAAGTGAATCTCTCTTCCTCCTATAGAAAACTTTTTCACGTCCGACCTGTCACTCATACGGATGTGTACCGTGCGGATGCCAAAGAAATTCCAATGATATTCCAGGTGAAAAGCTCCGACATACCCGTCTCTTTCTTTTCCCTCTGTTCAGACTCAATATAAATCCGTTTTTCTCAATTCAACTTTCTCCTTTCCTTTCTTTCCCCAGATCCTGTATGCCAATGAAGGCGAGATTAAACGTGATCAGGAGGTGGCAGTGGATCCGGGGACGTTTGTGGATCGCCCCACCTTCATCCCTCACAAGGGCCATGAGTTCATCCTCACTCTCTACCACTTCCCGTCCAGCTGTGAGGTCTGCACCCGGCCCCTTTGGAATGTTTTTAAACCCCCGCCGGCCCTCGAGTGCCGTCGCTGCCACACCAAGTGCCACAAAGATCACCTGGACAAGAAGGAGGAAGTTATTGTGCCTTGCAAGGGTCAGTATACTCAATCATATAGAAGCGTTTCTCCAACATTAAAGGGGACCTATCATGCAAAATGCACAGTGATGTTTTTTATACATAAATGTGTCCCCGGTGCGTCGGGGAACTCACGCAGCGTCAGAAAATAAAACCCTCTCTCTTTTCCTCGGTACCCAAATCTTTTAAAAACGGGTGGTACAACGAGCGGATATAGATTTGCTGCCGATCTGACGTCAAATCGGCAGCGGACCCACAGAGAGTTGCTATCAGAAACAGTGCCTGATGTGTTTTGGACATAATCTCGTCTTTGTTTACATTAGCAAGCCTCGCTAACACTCAGAGCTAACCTGTACTGTAGAGCACATGTGTTTAAAAAGCAGGAAATAAAAAAGAACTCACCTTGTGATAAACCCGCAAGAGAAAAGGCATTTGAGCTCCATACTGTTTCAGAAATAATCCTTAATTTATCTCCGGTAGAATTCTGATCAGGCATTAGCTCCGCCTCCTCTTCTTCTTTTTTTTCAAGCTAAGGACCCAAGATCCANGGATTTGCGTAAAAAACTATTTTTTCGGGGTTCGGTGTTTTGTTTGATTTTAAACAAACAAAGTCTTGGCTTTCAGAATATGAAACTTTTATTTCCAAAGTTTGGAAATAAAAGTTTCATATTCTGAAAGCCAAGACTTTGTTTGTTTAAAATCAAACAAAACACCGAACCCCGAAAAAATAGTTTTTTACGCAAATCCACGTTTATTTTGAAATGAGCCGTTGCGACTTCCAACTGATTTCGATAGAGCGGGTCACATATATTCATGCGATTTGTCGGTGTGCTGGAGTGTAGCTTCTGCATACTGACCGCCTGCATATCCGTCATCTCTCTCTGGTACTTGATGACGGTGCTGTTGAGCTTCTCCTTCTCCGTCCTCAGCTCCTGCTGCAGCTTCC
>NW_011358211.1:38515-59316 GCF_000735185.1 Notothenia coriiceps | reverse complement strand
TATATTAGTGCCGGGACTTTAACGCGTAATTAAGATTAATTAATTACACAAAAATTAACGCGTTAAAAAATTAACGCATTTTAATCGCACTTATTTTTGCACCGCGGAACGTTTCTCACTGGATGAGTTTCAGGGGTACCGATTATAGCCTACTGGAGCACCAACTAACGTTCATGACTTCAAACAACAACAAACCACAGTGAACAATAGTCAAACGTGAACCGCCTGCATATCCGTCATCTCTCTCTGGTACTTGATGACGGTGCTGTTGAGCTTCTCCTTCTCCGTCCTCAGCTCCTGCTGCAGCTTCCTGTTCAGTTTCTCCTTCCTGTGCACCTCAGTGTCGATCGTGCGCTGGCCTCCTCGCCCCGACTCCCTCCTGTTCATCACCTCGGTCAGCTTGTTGATAGCCTGGGAGCAAAAAACACAGCAGCTTCTCAGGAATCCATATGTGATGAATATGGATTCAGTACATACTCAGGGCAGCCTGCAGGGATATCCTGGCTGAGAGATAGATTTTTTTTTCAGTGATTTTGCCCAGAGTTCAACACTAGCCCTGCAGCTGAACAGTATTATTAACTACAATTGATGTGACATAACAGTTGTAAAAAGTCAGACAGTAAAAGTAGAAATGTATAGGAAATATCCCAGGCTTTCCAGACCTGTGTAGGCGCCCAGACACACACCTGAATTTTGAGCGTCCTTTCATTCTGCAGCAGCTTTTCAAAGGACAGTTTGTGCGAGTTCATCTGCTTCTCCTCCTCCATTGCTTTCTGGAGCTCTGTATACACAGCAGAGAAGAATATTAAATCTGGGCTTACATACTTTACTCACTTAACATCACTTTTAGATAAGATATCAATAAATGGTACTGCAACTTTGAAGACCAATATACTGCAGTTCTACAGAGGATTCCTGATTGAAGAGATTAATGACTTCTTTCATGACCTTTTAACAACCCTATCACCATAAATCATCTGGATAGGTAAGACAGATTTTGAACACGTTTTCCAGGACAGAGGGAAATGTCATACCTGTAAATGTGTTCTCTATATGTGGTTCTCATTAACTTCACATGACACTCACGTTGCTGCATGTCTTTCAGCTGGTTGTTGAGCTCCTCTTTCTCGCTGGCCAGGTTGGCAACATCCACCGTCAGAGTGCGATTGGACTCTTCCAGCTGCAGGGGGTGACAGGGGGGCAAACAAGAGAAATTCATTGACATATAGCACATTTAAAAACAATACCATTTTTTGTTTTACTGTATCATGTCAACTCTTGTGGTTGTCAATGTTCTAATCCATCCGTCCAGGGTTGATTTGACATCTGGGCCACTAGCTAGAGACAGTTCACTTATTGATAATCAGCTTATTTAAACAGTGGGTAACTCCAGATCTGAAAATGAGGCCCCCTCACCCTCTCTTAGTTGTCCTGACATTTTGCTGTATTCCTGGATGCCTGTGAGCTCATTATTAGTTTGTTTGATCACATCAGACACTCAATAATGCAGCCAAGATAGACTAATATTGCCGTTTGTCATATTTTATGACTACATCAAATACATAAAGAATGTCTGTCTTGAGGCATTATTCGAATTTGAGTCTGGGAAAGTTAGAAAAACTCACTTATGTAACTCTGAACTGTCTCCTTTAACCAAATCACACATAATAAGCTATTCTATGTGATCTTCATTCGATAACTTATGTTATATTTTTGAATTTCTACTCACTGAACTTCTTCTGAAGGAGTTTGGAGCCCCCCCGGGGAGCCTGCCTCCCAGCTAGTAAAACTCTGATCTTATTCATGTCACCCTTTGGAGTTTCTGTACACCAGTAAAGCAGTTTGTAGTGCAAACATGCCAAGGATGTCAGATATGTGCAATTTATATATATATTAGGGCCGGGACTTTAACGCGTTAATTAAGATGAATTAATTACACAAAAATTAACGCATTTTAATCGCACTTATTTTTGCACCGCAGAACGTTTCTCACTGGATGAGTTTCAGGGGTACCGATTATACTGGAGTACCAGCTAACGTTCATTACTTCAGACAACAACAAACCACAGTGAACAATAGTCAAACATGAACGAAGAAGCTGATGAGACCGCTTTGGTTGGCCCCGTGGATGGGACATTTTGTTTTAAAAAACGGACGGATGGAAGCGTCAATAAGAGCACGGTTGTTTGCAAATTATGCAAAAAGGAATTTGCATATCACCGCAGCACATCAAGCCTCAAGTATCACCTCAATGCAAAACATATAGCGTGGAAGCTAGCTTGGACGTTAGCCCGACTCGGAGTACAAGGACCCACACCCAATTCGCGTTGATCAAACAGTGGCCTATGCAACAGAGAGATTTTATTTTTCACCAGGATATTGGAAGAATAGGAGGGATTGAGGTCAATCACTGGCACTTTTTTATTTTAAATGGTACACTTTATGTTGAACTATTTATTATGTTGTTGGTGCAACTGGCACTTTATGTTGAACTGTTTATTGTTTTAGCCAAGGTTATTGAGAGAGTTGGACTGAAATTGATTACATTTTTTAAATCAACTGTTGGTAAATCAACAAAGTCTGTTATGGCCTCTGAAGCAACAGAGAGATGTTTTCTAATAGTCAGGGTTTCCAATGTTCTGAATGTACTTGAAAGTATTGTGTTTTACTTAAAAAACAAAGTGTTATAGTTTACAGAAGGTCTACCNAAGCAGTTTGTAGTGCAAACATGCCAAGGATGTCAGATATGTGCAATTTATATATATATATATATATCAACAATACAGGTTTGTTAAATACTTTAGAAACGTCTATTACAGGATTATTACTTGGAATCTTATAATAAAACAAAAAAAAGTATTTGAAAGGTTTAAAACGTTGTGGATCTAACAAAAACATGTATTGATCTTACCGAGCTGATTGTGGCCTCCTTGTCTCCGAGGTCCAGTTTGTTTCTCGCCATCATATCTTTGATCTCCAGCTCCTTCATGATCTTCTCCTTCTCCAGATCCGAGTACTGCTCCTCAGCGAAGGAGCGAGCCAGCTGCTCCGAGTCCGCCTTTGTCAGACTGGACTCCAGCTGTGCTGACATGGAGCTCCTGTGGAGGAAAGAGTGGGACGAAATGTTATTGCCATATTATGAAGCTGTTATTATGCCAGTCAGAAGCAGGCTGCCTATAGTTTGGACAAACATTATTCTTTGAATGACCTTTTTGTCAAAGCTCGATTTGCCAAGCGAGCATTGCACTGGATCATATTTTTAACTTCTTGTCCACAGTTATCTTTGGCTGCAAGGCATCGGGGGCTGCTAATCTGATTCACTCATTCTGCTAAAGGTCAACTCCTCCATTTTGGCTGTGAGATGAATTCAGAGGGCAAATAGCACTAATCTGGAAACTGTGGTACATTATTTAAAAAACAGTTCAACAACATTCACCTCTTAAACCTAAATCATTTATTTGTATCATGCATTAATTCCTTTTACAACACCTTGTTTGTGTTACATACTTTATACTTTGCTTGACATTAACATATTGTTTGTTTTTGCATATGCATGTTTTAACTTGGATTATATACGTATTTTAGTTTGTATGTTTAATCTTAGTTTTGGTTGATATTTGGACAAGATAAGATGAGCCTTTATCGTCTCCCTTAGAATAAATGTGTGTAGGGCGTTGGATATTCACAAACTAAACGCTGGTAGCCCATAATAGAAATACCAGGTGTTACAGTGTGACTGCTTACCTCTCCTCCTGATATTGTCCCAGTTGTAGGTGCGCCTCTTTGTACAGTTTACTCCTCTCAGAACACTCGTCCTTCAGCTCACGAATCTGCGTCTTGTAAAGAGTCTTCGGAGGGAAAACAGTTGGAGATGAAATGTATTTCTCATGACATATTTGGGATGAAGCCGCATATCTTTCTATTCAAGTCCCCTATTGTTGATCGATTGAGACTTGTTTTGCAGTTCTGGCAGTATATCTTTGTAGAAAATGTGCACAAAAGGCAAATTGATGGTGAGACTTACTGTGAAATACTGCTCACTCTCCAGTTGGTCCTTCAGCTCCTTCAGCTGGCCGCCGGCCTCCTGCCTCTCCCTGGAAGAGGACCAACAGTCTGTCAATCACTATCCACCAGAGCCAAAAACATTTGCCTCAAACCAGATACGATGAATACGATTCTCCACAGCAATTTATCAACAACACATTGAGCTGCTCTCTGTGTGTGTGTGTGTGTGTGTGTGTGTGTGTGTGTGTGTGTGTGTGTGTGTGTGTGTGTGTGTGTGTGTGTGTGTGTGTGTGTTAAATGTGCATTATGCTCAGTATTCGTGTTTGACCTGCGTAGCTCCTGGATCTGTTTCTCCATGATATGCTTCATTTCCAGCAGGTGGTTGAGCTCCTGTTTGAGCTGTTTTTCGGAGGAGCTGAGCACCGACACCTGCTGGTTCTGCATCTTCAGATCGCTCTGGGTCATGCTGCGCTTGTGGATCTCCTCCTCCAGACGCAGACTCAGACTCTTCACCTGCACAAACACACACAAGCATTTTCAGTTTTGGCACTAAATGACAGTTATGTGATACATTTGGAGAACAGATGCTGCAAGTAATGTTTATATTAGTTATGTAATATTCAAATTCTTAGTCTAAAAAAAGTTGCTAAATAAGGATAAATGCCCATTGCAAAAGAGTACAAAATGTCATAACATTAGCTCAATAATCTGAATGGACTTGGAGAAATGTGCTAGGGAAAGCTGCAACTATCCACAAAGTAACGTGTTTTTGTAGAAGAATTATGAAATTAAGTATTCAAAAATGGTTTTACACAAACCCTTTAACTTTTTTCACATATGGAACTTTTTTCTGGACTATAATGGGGATGAGGGGGCCCAAGCAGTGTTAATTTCGTCAACGAAAACTATGACGAAAAATGTTCGTCAACGACCTTTTTTACATGACTGAGACGAGACGATGACGAGCTAAAAATAGATTCTTGATAACGAAAACTATGACGAAATGTATATTTAGTTTTCGTTGACGAGACGAGACGGGACTAAGGTGTTAATGGTGGACTATCGGACATTCAAAATGCAGCATATTTCCCCCCAAGTGTCCATCTTGTCTGTCAAAATGCACCTTACGTTTCTAACTTGCAATATCATTATTTCCGCTCTCTTCACTCCAGAAGAGCGATCTCCGTGTCTCTCTGTGTGCGGGGGGCGGGGCCTAACAGACACGCTGCAGCGGACACAGAGATCTGCCGGGGACGGAGTGTTCAGAGAGTATAGAGACACATTTTGACTAAAAGTTGACTAAAATGTAATTTTTCATCGACTAAAAGTTGACTAAAACGTTTTGAGTTTTCGTCGACTAAAACTAGACTAAAACGTTTTGAGTTTTCGTCGACTAAAACTAGACCAACACGTTTTGAGTTTTCGTCGACTAAAACTAGACTAAAACTACGAAGGATAGGAATGACTAAAATGTGACTAAAACTAATAACCATTTTCGTCTAAAGACTAAGACTAAATCAAAAACAGCTGCCAAAATTAACACTGGGCCCAACCCCCCCGATGTGGTCTCTACGGACTAGCATGGACGGAGATTTCAAGGCTTATTTCCATATAGTTTACAATGTCTAACAATACTTTATGTCATTGATATATTCATTCAACTGTTGTAGTGTCTTTGTAATTTTCTTTATACAATGTATTTATTTTTGGAATTTCTTTACTTATTATCATTTCTTTATATTTTTTATCTTTGACGTCATTTATTTATTTACACTTTGTATAATTTGATTGCATGTGTGGAGAATGTTTTCTGTGTTTGGGATAATTCGAAAAAAAGGGCGTACATATTGGTACCATGCTCCTGTGTCAACCTGTGAAAATTCAATAAATATATTAAAATAAAATGTTTCACCTTCTATAAAGTGATGAATTCATTAACACCGGGACTAACCTCTTGAGAAAGTTTATCCTTCTGCGCCTGCATCTCGTTGAGTTTCTGCTGCGCCTGCTTATAGTCGCAGTCCAGCATGGAGTGGGCCTTCTCTTGTTGCAGCAGCCTCGCCTCCACCTGCAGCTTCAGGCTCCTCTCCTCCTGCAGAGTGCACTCCATCTCTGAAACAAAACAATCATGAAATCCATCAGGGGATAACCCGCCCTGCACTCAATACCAAAGTATTGACAAAACAATTTGTTTTTGTCTTTGTTTAAAACAGCTTGGAGTACCAGATAAATGTTCAGGAGGACAATCAGAGGGCAGTGTATTGTATTGGAAAGCCAGGATGTTTTAGTTTCTGTTAGGAAAGGCAGTTTCTCAATGTCTACGTAATCAATCACTCATTCATCTTTTATAAGTGATGTTTCTTTTACAGCCACTTTTCCCCTATCATACGATAAGTCAAACACAATTTGATCTCCTGAACACATGCTGATGCATCATCTTTCACTTATTTCCCCTCCTACTTGCTCACCTTTTAAGGCCTCACACTTTGCCTCCTCGATGGACTCGTAGATGTTGTCTTTATCTGCGAGCTTGGATTTGGTGGCTTTGTGTTCGGCCTCCTCCTGCTCCAAACTCTGCTGGAGCGACTTCAGATTGAACGTCAGGTCGATCTCTTGGTTGCTCTTCTCCTATGGATTCAAAGGGGTTATTATACAGTCTTTTAATGGCTATCGATACATAGGATTGATTTGTACTGTAATAACTTGCATGGGAACAGGCAATGGTACACTTTTAAAAAGTTGGACAACAATGTCAATGCTATCTAGAAACGTCAACATGAAGATTGCAAGGAGAACATTTATTCGACTAACCTTAATCCTCTATTCTGGAATTGGAAATTAGAAATAAGAAATAACAACCAACCTTCTCAAGATCGTTGAGCTTGTCGTGTAGCTGCTTCTTTTCGGTGTGGACCTTAGAAACAGAGGACTTCACCTCTTTTACTTCTTCTTCAAGGCCAGAGATGCGTCCTGAGGTTGATTGAAATAAGGAAATTAAAGAAGGAATAAATGTATTCCAGTGAGAGTAAACACTACAAGAAAATTCACCTGAACTGCTCAGTTTCAAACAAAAATGATTCTAGGTAAGATATGAAATACTCCAGCACGGGTTCAGCCTCCAAAGTGTGAAAAACAAAAACACTTAATGTTTATTTTCCTTCAAGTAACCCCACCCACATGGAGAGTGCTACTAGGAAAAAAAGCATGAGGCATGGCAGCAAACAGGCAACACTTTTGTTTGACTGTGTCCCCTCTAACCTCATCGACTGGACTCTCTGTACGTGTGCACGTGTACGTTTTCCAAACATCGTCTCACAAGAGGTGCTGGCTCTGCTCCGTGTTTGGCTTTCACAGCCTCTTGCTTCACTCTCGACCTTTTGAATAGATGTTTCCACCTATGATCTGATATTTCCCAAGGCCCGGTCCAAAAATGATTCACATCTACAGTAATACCAAGCCTCCAGCTCCAAGTTGTGTAACGCCAATTGTCCTGCTAGTGAGGAGATGTTTACTGAATAAAGATCACAGTTTGATTACCTGCAGTTATCGCAGTGAATGAACCTTTCTGACTAATATTGCCAACCTCATAACATTTTAATCAATGCATTAGAGTTTGGAAATAATGGTTGGCTGGATGCTTCGGGGATGACTATTAAAGACAAATGTAACCACATTTCAACAGTGTTTTTGATTTGCTCATATAAATAAAGACTGTGGGCAGACCTTGTGAAGGTGTCAGGGGGGGGGGTCCAAAACTGGAGCTTAATAACCGGCCACAGGCCAAAAAGCACATAACTATTGTACTCTATTGCGTTGTTAAAATAAAAATGGATGCTATGTTTGCTAGATCCAAAGTTAATTGTAATATATTTGTCCCTGTGCGACTGTCTCACCATTGTCTTCCTCATGCCTTTGACTTCCTTTGCCCCCCAAGTTCAGATTATGAAAAATTTCCAGATCATTTGGCAACCCGACACATTTTAAAAACATTCATAAATGGCCCCTATTTTAGATTTTTCACCCTCTGTCTGAAACCAGAGCCCAGTTTGCTCTGATTGGTTAGCTGTCCTGCTCTGCTGTGATTGGTCAACCGCCTAGGGATGTCCCAACCCTAAGCTTTACCCATACAATGTATTGGTGGGCTAGCCAATAGAAGCGCAGGTGTTACATAGTGATGTCATAATGTAAAGGAATTAAACAAAGTAGTCCAATGAAGGCATGGGGGTGTGTGATATAAACTCAAACTGTGGGGGGGGCGGGATTTCAGCCTTTGAGGCATGCACAAAAACCGATATAACTCACTACAGGAAAGGGCAAACCACCCAACGCATAATAGGGCCTCTTTAAAAACCTGTGTGCCAACTTTGGACCATGGGCCCCACTTTGGGCCGTCCTAGTTCCAATGGACTATTTAACTTAGACAATGTTACTTTTGTTACAAAGCAGTCAATGTAGCAAAAAAAGACAGATATATTTTAATGTTTAGTAGTTAGCTTAAACGTTAAGTCTAGGTGAAGTTTAAAAGCCAAGCCTCACCCTGCAGGTCAGTAATAGTTTCGGTCCCGATGCTGCGGCCCCTCCTCTCCTCCTCCAGCTCGGCCTGCAGCCCCCTCAGCTGCTTCTCCAGCTCCTGCTTGCTGTTTTCGAGCCGGCTGCACTTTTCCTGCATCTCCCTGAGGCTGAGCTCCAGGCACTGAGCCTGTTTCTGCGCCTCTGCCTGACTCTTCTTCAGCCGCGCTGCCGCCTCCTGCTCAGCCAGCAGCATGGCGTTGGCCTCCTCGAGCTACAGACCAGAAACAGGAAGGATGAAACGTTTCCCTGCAGGCTAAACTGGGTGAGCGCAGCAGCAAAATTAAAAGGGAATTTAAATGAGGGAAAAGCAGAGGAATAAAGCAAACAGTTTCTTGCTTTAACACGAATTATAACATTAGAATATTTGATTTACATTAATATGTATCCTACAGTGAAGCAATTTAAAACAGTTAGCTGGAGTTAAAGGCTCCCCCTCACTTGTCTCTGCAGCTCGATGTTCTTCTCATTGAAGATCTGGGAATTCTGGTTCTTCTTCCTAAGATCCTCTAGCTGGTCCCTCAGAAGGTTCACTGAAGATACCGACACATAAAAGAGTTAATGCAGTCTGTGATATAACACATTCAGAAGATACTGAATACACCACCCACTAATAGCCAGCACATAAAACCATATATACTGTGAAAGGAACACTGGCATGTGGAGCTCCCATATCCTTGTGGTTAATTAAAATGTTTAATGATCAACTGTAGGAGTCTGCTATGTGAGACCCATTTTGTAAGTGAAATATATGAAAATTAGAACAAATTAAGACCTACATGGATTCTGTCAGCAATATTTTCTGCGTATGATAAAATACCATTGCATTTAAGAATAAGAAATGCATTTATTAATCCTTTTGGGGAGTTTCATGCCTCAATGTTCAGATTTGATATTTCCCAGGTGCTCACATTCATTCTCTAGGCTGCGTTTCCTGTCCGCTTCCATATCCACCTTGCGCAGGTTTTCAGCGCTCTGGTGCTGCAGCAGCGCTTGCTCTCGCTCCAGCTGCCTCAGAGAGGCCTCCACTTTCTGCCTGCTACTCATCTAATGAGGGAAATCACAGAGCGTCAGTGGAATGAAGTACCTACTTTATCACATGTATATGGATTAAATAGGATCAATCCATCCTTACCTCCTTGTCTAACTCTTCCACAAGCTTGTCTAAACGGTTGTTGGCATTTCTGGGAAAGAAATAACAGTTTTATTACAGACTTCTTCCCACGAATCATTGAATAGAGAGTACTATAACAATGGTACTATTCGTTTAATTATGGTTGAGAGTGATTTTATTTTCTCTTTCTTTCAACATTGTCCATTATGAGAGTCTCAAAACTCTATCTCTGTGGGATGTCACTTCTTATTGTGTTAAGTATTCAAGAACACTAAATCCTATTGAGTAATTATACTATATAATAAAATGTCTTAAAGTGCATTTGGAATTGATCACTTTAATTATACCTGCACAAACTTTAAAATGTTGCTTTAAATTAGATGGTTATGTAATTATTTATAAAAATCATATCCGCTAAGCGCAAAAGGTTTGATGATGAATTATCATGAAAGAAACATTTGCAAATTATTTCATCTTGTATTAACAAGTTTATACGTTCGGAATAAGTATTACATTAAAAAAAAGGGTTCAGTATTGTCATTTGTCCGGTCTTACTTGCACTTGTTCTCCAGCTCATCTTTGGCCTGCATCTCATTGTAGACCTGCTCCTCCAGCTCATGAAGCTTTTTCAGCAGCTGCTCGGACAGATAGAAAATAAAAATGGTATCAGATAAGAGTCATTTCCATATTTCTTTTTGTCCTCTTTTACCATAATATTAAGACAAGAAGCCCACCTCTTTCTTACTGTCCGAGCAATGATCCTTTTCCTCAGAGTTTTCCTTACTCTCCTCTGAATCCTCCACAGAGCAGTTATTATTTACCTTCAGCAGCCTGACAGATAAAGAAGGAAGTGGAGAACTGTCAATGTCTTCAGCTGAGATCCCTTGTGGAGCCTTTCCAGCCCCAACAGCATCCAAGACTACCCACATGTCCACATTTCTACAACCAAGTGACGCATTTGATCCAAACCAGAACCATTATGCCAACTGGGCTCTCATGGGAGACTCAATATTCTCGCCAAATGTATTGCATTATTATATTCATGCATTAAACAAAAACACTGTGGTGCTGTGAAGAACAAGCAGGAAGGACTGAGGATATTTTTAACTTCCTCATCTGGATTAGTTTACCTTTGGAGAAAGCCAAACCCACACTGTCTGCCAACTGTTTACCAACATGGTGGTGGACTAGTCATGGTGGGCAACTATCTCTATCCCTGGGAACCATTACATGACTCTGCCACATGACTTCATAATGACAAAGTAAAGCCATTTTTTTTGGCACAATCTTTTTAAGACAATTTGTGCTTCAACAGATTTTGCCTGTGATCATAATTCTAAAAATGGAAATGGATGAGCCAACAGAAATGTTTCTTACGTCAAAGAAATGCTGACCCTAACCTTTTTTTTTTTTATTGCTTGCTCATCATTCATGTATTATCAAGAATGTATTCGTAATTTTTACCAGCTTGATGGTCATTTACTGACTTAAATGTCATCGTTTGCCCTCGTGTCCATTTTGTCAGATTCATGTAAAAGAATAAATTGCTTGCACACAATCTTTTGAATGCTGTATGAATAAAGCCTTACAAATACATAACTCAAGGTTTAAAAAATGCTGAAAAAAGCACAATAGGATCATAAATCTGCTACGTTTTTTTGACTGCTTCTGCAACCAAAAGAGAGCAGTGGTTAAAAAACTCCATCATAAGCAAAGGTATTTAAAAAGGGGCTGTCAGAACAAGGCTGCAGTGTGGAGCAGGAACAGGCATACAGTGTCTGAGTGCTGTAAGGCTGTATTAAAGGTAAGGGTGTGAAGCTGTCTTTTCTCCGTCTTGCATTACAGTGCTGTCCTTAAACCTGCTTTCTGAGACTAGTACATTAAAGTTCCCACACAAAAAGAGCTACATTTTGATTTTGTTAAATTACAAAAGTGTACTATCGAAAATATCACCAACAATTTCCAGGCACAACAACAGCGACAACATGAAATACTTTGTCAGAATTGAACACTTACTGGTCCTCTTTGAAGTAAGTAAAGCCGATGAATGGCAGCTGGTTGCCCACAAAGGCTTTGGGTGGAGGAAAGGTCTCAACATCCTTTTTATCAACCTCTACTTCGTCAAAGTTGCTGGTGTCGATGTCGCCGCTCAGCTCAGGCACAACTGGAGCCACAGCTGGACGACAGAAAGAGAGAGAAGAAGAGAAAGAGAGAGAGAGAGTCATGGAGAAAAGAGGGAGAGGAGGAGGTGCAAACCAAAAGGGGTTAAGAGGGGTGGAGAAACAATAACAATGTTTTTAAAACTCAAACTTAAAGATTAAAATCTGGTGGGACAGGTATTTCAATTTACAGTACATATTGAACAGACTCTAAAAAATGTTCAGGTGTTTCTGAGTAAATAATATTCCATGTATAGCTCTACTTGTAGTAAAGTAAGCTCTCTGCAGGTTGGCATGAGTCTGACACCACTCCTTTTCCCACACAGTGCTCGCTTTGTGCCCCACACACGGTACCTTTCACAAACCTAGCCAGCTCCGGTGAGAAGAGAGCAGGCGTGCCTCACAAAAGTCTGCACAACACAACAGGCAGACAAGAATGTGTCAAAAGAGCCAATCAGATAAAACTAAGCTAGTCCTTTAACCTATAAATAGTTCCTTATTGAGAAAAAAAAGCTGCCATTATGGATCAAATTCCTCACACCAGTGCAATTCTGGCTCTGAGCAAAGAGCTCATTACCGTTAGGTCAGGTCAAGTCACCGTCACCCTAACCTTAGCCCTAACCCTCAGGGTGACAAATGGGACTCAAAAATTGTGGAGAACGTACATGGAGAGATCTCAAGCACAGGAATGAAACAAATGAGGGGTAAATAAAAAGAAGAGGCAGAACAAAATAAATGCTAAAATGTGGTGGGACAGAAAGAGACACAAGGACGCTCCATGGAGGCCCTTGTGGCACGGCTACCCAGAATGCTCTCTGATAGCGGGCGGCTAATGACAGGCAGCCATGGCCACAGTGAGAGTGAGAGAGCGGGAGCAATACTCCAAACTGGGGCGCCCCTCTCATTAAAGCAGTCCACACAGGCCACACTGCCTGCCCCACCCGCTGCTACAGGGGTGCTGCCTCCATCCATTCATCCATCCATCCATCCATCCATACATCCATCGGGCTTCATTTCATCACCCTCTCACTGCTTAATCATCTCTACAAACATGAAGACAACTGGGGGAATCTTCAATAGAGTCCAAACATGGAAAACATGGCCACACTCAGCAGGGAGTAAAGAAATCAGACACACGGGTTAGGAGGTAAATGCAGCTCTGCGGGATGCCAGACTGGGAGCAAGAGTGTGTGTGTGAGTGTGTGTGTGTGTGTGTGTGTGTGTGTGTGTGTGTGTGTGTGTGTGTGTGTGTGTGTGTGTGTGTGTGTGACTGGACAGTGGCACAGCGGTGGTTTTGTGTTACACAGTGCCAGCCAGTCTGGAGTTAAGTCAGGAGTTGTGTCTGTTGTCTTAATCAAAGCCAGGTGAAGCACAAGAGAAAGAGCCTGTATGTGATTATATACATACACAGGGGTCCTGTTCATATTCCCAATATATATAGATATATATCCCTTTCCTTATTTCCTTCCTTCCTTCTTCAGTGATGTTGACTGATATAACTACATAAGGGGAAATGAGCTTCAATATTTAAAAAATACAGTAAGGTTTGAGCTTAATAACATAACCACCAATGGATGTCATAATTAATGATTAAGGTGATTTGTTTGTTGACCCAGATTGGTCAATGTCTCATCTTTCTTTTTTATAAGTCTAACATAAATGAATTTACTGAATTTTTCATTGTTTGAGACTTTTAATTGAGCATCTCAGTTGTATCACTGCGTATGCTAATATGGGTACTAGAATAATAATAATAATGATAATAAAATCAGCTTTGTTTGATATTCTCTCATCTGTCTCTTAGCTATTCTTCTGAAGTGTATGAAGCTGGTTATCCTGTAGGTGTTGTGCATCATGTTTTCTGCTGCTCTGCACAGCATTCAGCAATATCATTAAAAGATGAAGATATGGAGAGCATGTAGACCATACATGCAGGCCCTAATGGCTGAGGAGATGGAAATAAACTATGAACTCAGGCTGAAAAGACGCATATCTGCAGAGGAATGGGCGAGAGATGATAAGAAGTACAACCAAAAATAGAAAGCAATAGAGGAATGGCCATGAATGGTGGAAAAGGAAGTACATTTCCAGAAATGGAAAAGTCTGCACCTGCATTGTAGGGAATACAAAAAAACACAATATTCTAAACTTGCACACACTTACTCTCTCGGATGTTGTCAAAGGTCCACTGGTCGTTCTTGAAGAAAGGGTGGCACTTTATCTCATCCACTCCGGTGCGACCCAGACGAACCTCCCTGCACACAACAACAGGACAGGAGTGTGAGCGGAGACTGAACACAAAACACACTCCACTCCACCCACCGTCACCATCAACATGTCATCCCAAAAACACAGGCAAGCAGAGAGACCACTAGGCGCTGACCACACTGACCAGCATGGACTGCTGTATGACCGCTGGTGGAGACTGGAACCTCCTCCAACACAAGATAATGTAGATCCAAGAGGAGAGGAGTGAAGACAGCAGGACCAGAGCACAGGAACCAACATCAACAACTCTCACTGACTCAAACACTGACTGCTAGTGCTGACTTCCCTCCTTCTCCTCTCTCTCTCTCTCTGTAAAAGTCTACAAACACTTTTAGTCTCTCTTTCTCGCCCCCCTTTCCTCCCTCTTCCAGAGCTGGGTACAGGGCCGGAGGGGTGCGGCAGTTTGGGCTTGCCACGTGTGGGACATTCCAGACCCAGCCAAGAGGAAGAGAGGGCAGGGGCGGGGAGGGAGAACGCTTTTAAACCTCCGCAAAAAATACAGGCCATGTCTCATGCCCAGAAAACTGAATGAGTGTTTAGGAGAAAAGCTAGGCCAGAGAAGGACAAGGATGGAGAAACAGAAAGTGGCACCAAGAGAAGGTAGAAGGGAGAGAATTATACATGAGGAGTGAGGAAAAACACATGGGAAAAGAAGGGAAGGAGGTGTGCTTACAGGAGTGACTCAGCAGGACAGTGACAGAGCATGTTGGTTAAGTGGTGAATGAATGTATCGGTCAGTGTTCAAGCTGTGTGTGTGCGTGTGCGTGTGTGTGTGTGTGTGTGTGTGTGTGTGTGTGTGTGTGTGTGTGTGTGTGTGTGTGTGTGTGCTGGGCAGCCTCACACATGTGAGATTCTGTCTGTGGTGAGAGAATGGTGAGTGAGAAGGTAAATACACTGAGTGAGGAAAAATGAAAGGACGCTCTGTATTGAAGCAGAATGGGCCTGTGTTTGAGTCCACTCGGGGGCGGGGCTACTAATGTAAACAGGAAGTGGTACATGACCGTCACACTCACGTTTTAATAATAATATTTGCTGACACATGTCAAAATGGCACTATGGTTTCTGGGATCAGCACTAGCCAGACTGAAGTTGCTGATATGGTTTTATGCAAACTGATTAATGATTAATATTAGTTTTATTTAAAGTATTTTTCTGGCAATATTATATTTTGGGGTTTTTGTCAACAAATCCAATGGAAAAAAACAAACAACCATGAATCAATCCTACAAACGAGAGTTGATTGTTTAACCAAATCTTGACTTAGAGTAACTCCTCTCTACCATAGCTCTCCATTTCCCTCTAAAACAATATTCATCAGTGAGCCACACCATTACACTGGTTTCATTTCTCTTCATTAAAATGAACACTGCATACTGTTGTTTTACACATGTGTTAAAAGCTACAGTGCCCAGCTGTCTAATGACACCATGTGCTAACGAAGGGTTGTGCAACGTGTTGTGCTAGGTGATTTTTGTCAGTTTTATCATAGCTAACACAATTCTAACACTGTTTATTTAAGCCGTCGCTCATCCCAAATGAACGACCACAGCCCGGTGTGAATTCAGTGGTAGGTAACAGAGATGAAGTGTCATATTCACTCACATGGTTCAAACAATGTCACTGCATTACTCCTTATTCATAGGCAGCCTGAGGTTATGAAATGCTCTGAATTGTTGTTAAAGTGTTAGTTTATATGATTTCCATGTGCGCGAACCTGTCAGTAAGAAAGGCACAGATGAGGTCTCTGGCGCCTTGAGACATGTCTTTGTCCTCTGGGAAGACGAGGGAGTTCTTGTGGTTCATGATCTTCCCATATGTTCCAATCAGGGACTCAGTATAGAAGGGAGTATCACCTGGGAGAGAAGGAGTTCACAACAAATAGATTGTTAGGATAGAAATGTGTAGGATTGTAACTGCCAAACAGTTTAAAAATGATCATGATGAATATGGCGAGTCACTTACCGACTAGCAACTCATAGATAACGATTCCTACGGACCACCAGTCGCACTCACGGCCGTAGTGACCATGACCGCCCTGAGACTGAAGCACCTCGGGGGAGATGTAGTCCGGCGTGCCTACAGCTGTGTCACAGTGCACCATGCCTGTCTGCAAACACAGAAACACACACAGTTAACTATAGGGAGAAAGCAAGAATTGGATTTCAGTGAGAGGAGGGAATAAATGCAACATATTTCCACAGACATGATGCAGGAACCATGACCACAACACACGTTACTCTTTTTAATGACTTCTCAAAAAATGTTCTTGTTTAAAATATCTCAAAAATGTTAACAATGCTCCGGATATTCTGAGACAAATGTTTATGAGACACTGTCTGCCTGGTGGAAGACTTTCAGAGAGCTCAGATGTGTGCAGCCACTTGTTGAACGTGCTACTTAGAAATTGCTGTGGTCAAAACAAAAAAGCTGGAGCAAAACTTCCTGACTCACAGCGGAGGCGGGACATCTGTTGTTCTCTAGAATTTATGTTTAGCACAATAACTGCTGGGGCCTTTTTAAAAACAACCAAATGCAAGAATGCCAGATTGAGCTTCACTTTGCAACCTGAACACTTGGTGGTGCACTAGGGCAGTGGTTCTCGAACTTTTTTCAATAATGTAACCCCTTTGAAAAAAAAATGCAGCCAAGTACCCCCTGATCAGCGCAGAAACAATTTGTTAGGGACAAAAAGCCTATATAAAGAGGTACAGTACATCGGTGTCTGATTTATTAAAACAACAACAGTAACTGAGAAACACTTAAATGCTTCATTTCAAATGTTTACAATCCATCACTAAATTCATGGCAAACCAATTTTAACATCATGCAATAACACTGAGATGACATTAGTTGCATTGAACTGATCTTTTTAATAAGTTGTACTTACAATGTAGTGAGAAACATGGGCTTGAGCTTCACTGAGGACCTTTGTCATTCTGACAGGGAGGCCACTGCAGTTATTACACTTAGCGTTTTGAAATATGTGTAACTCTGTTAATATAAAACCCACACTGCTCAAACTTCCTTACTTTTCCTAAAATTGGTATATTTATTATTTATCTATTTATTTAGGGGCGTGGGGAATGAAGAGAAAAAATATATGAGCATTTTATGAGCATGGGATTTTGACCCCTCATATAAACATATACATAATGCTGAGCTATACTTTGCAGCCACACGCCCTTGCCAAGCAACGCTTATTGTTTAGGTCCTTTTGATAAGCAGGCATTCTTCTAATTAACTAGAACTAGCTAGATCTGATAGATTTGGATATAAACGCGAGTGAAGTCTAACCGGACGCGAGAGAGAGATCAGAGATCAGATCAGCTGCTGCTGCTGACGGAGAACACGCAGCTCTGCTTGATCACAGCTCCGCCGCTGTGACGGACCGTTGAGTGGAGCAAAATACACTAAGAGTTAGACCTAACACTCTTAGCTAGTTTATCTACTCTGGAACTAGCTAAACTAGTTATAAATATATGTATTCTTTACTGTCGGGTCACTTATTACAGGTTCAGCGAGCTGCACGAGACTGACGGGCTGTCAGGAGAGGGAGAGGAAAAGAGAACGCCCCGTTTACTTTTCCCATTTTATTATCCAGAATTACTGTAAACCTTTGAATAAAGTAGTTCATCTACTATTATTAGTTTGGCTAAATGCATTAATTATGTTTTTTTTCCCATTAATATAAAATAAATCTCACATACCCCCTGCAGTACTCCAACGTACCCCCAGGGGTCCGCGTACCCCCATTTGAGAACCACTGTCCCAGTTAGTCAGGATAATCCTCTCAACTCACTGTGGACAGATAGGGACTATTTCTACAGCAGAAAGGAGTTAAAAGGAAAACGGGACATTACTAACTTCCGTATCAAACTTCTGGATACATGTTTAATAGATGTGTGTGTGGACTAGTTATGTAAACTAATTTTGTAGGCAACAGAAATGTAATATATAATCGATGAAAGTTGATCATCGTAATTTGTGTGAAAATAATACATTTGAATCAGGAGAGACTTTGTTTTGAGTGTAATATTATCATATGTATTGCCATATATACAACAATATGAAATGAGAGGAGAGCAGATTTAAACAGCGCTATGATTGGCTAAGAGAGTGAAACGCTGATCTAAAAACTGGGGCGACTAAAAAACCGCCTAAACTGGGGCGAGAGAGAGAATTTTGAATGATTGAATCGTCTTCCTGAATGATTCTGCGCTGACCTTCATTGAGTAACGTCTTTGTCCTTCCTTGTCTCCAGTTAAAGCTTATGCAATCAGAGCTGAACGTTGAAGAGGTTGTCAATGACAGAAGTCTGAAGGTAAGCTCACAATAATCAGAACATCCCATAACCACACTTCTCTGCTCGGTCATTATCTGACATGTTCCTGATTTCCTGTGTTCAGGTTTTCAGTGAGAGGTGCAGAATCCACTACACGCCTCCCAAGGTGAAGTGAAGCTCCGCCCGAAGCTTTACTCGAGGTCCAAGTCCAGACTGGAGCTGAGAGTGTGTGTCCTGCTGTGGAGCGTACACACACACACACACACACACCCCTCTGACCTCCAACACACCTATATTCCATGTGTGCATTACTACAGCTGTAACACAGTCATGCCTGTGCTTCTCCAAAGGGAGCAATTGTACAAAAAAAAAGATGTTTTTTTAAAAAGACAATGAAATGTTTTCAAGTGCCATGTGTTGTCTGTGATTTCAATCATTTGGGGGAACTGAGATGTATTGATCCATGTAGGGCAAATCGGGCTCATATCAGTATTTAGTGTCTCTACTGGGACATGTCTCCATGCTTTAAAGGGGACCGATCATGCAAAATGCACTTTTTGATGTCTTTATACATCAAAATGTGTCCCCGGTGTGTCGGGGAACTCGCAAAGTGTCGGAAAACCAAACCCTCCCTCTTTTCCTCCGTACCCAAATCTCTAAAAACGGGGGAACAACGGAGCTGATCCAGATTTGCATCCGATGTGACGTGATATCTCAAATGTCGACCCGCGGCCCAATCAGAAACAATGCCCGACTGTTTTGGACGAAATATTGTCTTTGTTTACATTAGCATCGCTAACAGTCAGAGCTAACCTGCACTGGAGAGAGTATGTGTAAAAAAGCCGGAACTATAAAAAGGAACTCTGAGAGAGAAAAAGTATTTGAGCTCCTACTGTTTCAGAAATACTCCTTGATGTGGTTTAGATCATGATGACGTTTAGCTGAGTGTCTCTTAGAATTCTGAGCAGGCATTAGCTTAAGCTAAGGACCCAGATCAGCAATTCTCTAACAGGGCTGAAATAGAGGGAGATGAGGGATGTCTAAGAAACTCTGGAGAGAATTCTTTTTATTTTACAGATTGAATTTTACATAACCCTTTAGACATATTTTAATATGAGAATGCAACCATTAAAGGCGGGGTAGGTAAGTTTGAGAAACCGGCTCGAGATACACTTGTTATATATTATATACATGGAATGCTCTTAACATCCCGATAGCAATGAATATCTGAAGTGCTTTCACTAAAAATCCATGAAAACATTTAATCTGTGGAAGCTGTAATACTGTAAAAAGCACGACCAATCATCTGAGCCGGCTAAAGTAACTGGATGGCCTACCTGCCTGTCAGCCTTCCATCTGTGCACAAACTTATCTCGTGCCCTCATTGGTCATGTGCGCGTTCGTGTGTGTTGGAGGAGGGGCTCTGTGAGGAAGGGGCAGATTTTTTCCGGTTGTGTATTTTCAAATTCTAGCGCACTCGAGCTGCTTTCTCCAAAAAATAATGTTGTATACCACAACGAAGTATGTTGTCTTTCACGAATTAAACGAATAAAAGCAAACATATTTAACAAAAATAAATAAATCAAAGAATAGGCATCAATAAAACAAGTAATGTTATGCCACACAAGAATCGCAAGAAATTTCGCTCGAAGATATTGAGGAAGGACACTTCGATGAACAAGAATAATTTTCTACACAAACAAATTGAAGATTGATTTCGTTCACACCAAACACAAAACATAAACAACATCCCACCCCCTTACCACGAAAAGTTACACTATGATATCCTGGTCGTTTGGTTTTCTTATAGTAAAATTTTGACCCCTCTATTTTTTTTACACTATTTATTTACTTACAATTTCAGTTTATTCTATACTTACTTGTTGTTTTTATTTTATCAATGTCAATAAACAATAACCGATACCATCCAATAACCAAAGTACAAGGTGGGGGGGGGGGGGGGGGGGGGGGGGGATGAATAAACTAATAATTTTACCATTGGCTAGAAAAAGGTTACCCACAAAAATCTCAACATGCGGGAGTCTAACATGTGAACTAAATAAATCTAGATTAAGACGCAGTTTCACGTGTCTACTTCGTGAAAATGAATTTTACAATTCTGAAAAAACTTCTGGGGGCGCCCTTGGTTAAAGTCCCAACCTCCTTAAAGACCTATTAACTAACAACGTAGTTCTTCGTAAACCTGACAACGTCCTTTTGTTTCAAGACTAACTTAAAAACATTTTTATACTTTGAGGAAACAACTGGAGTTTCTCAACAGATGATCAAAGCTAAGAACTCTCTACGTAAAACATCGATTCGACATAATATTATTTAAACACCTCATTGTAGTGTAATAAACATGGACTAGTGGCAAAGTTTTCACGTTAACCGATGAATTCCA
>NW_011358211.1:29638-38470 GCF_000735185.1 Notothenia coriiceps | reverse complement strand
AACCCCCCTCCCCCCACACCCCCCACCAGTTACATTGCGACATTGGTCTACTCTCACTAATGTTCGCGGGCCATATGTAAACTGTGTGTAAACATAGTTGTCTACGTCCATGAATGTGTGCCGGACAATAGACTGCTGTCCAGGTCGTATTATTGGCTTCCCCTCATTTTTTCCCCACACCACGCTACTGGATTTTGACCCCTCATATAAACATTATGCATAATGCTGCGCTATACTTTGCGGCCACACGCCGTTGCCAAGCAACGCTTACGGTACGTCCACACAGCAGCTTTGAAAAAATCTTGAAAATCTTGGAGCTGGGCTTGTCTGAGAGCTTGGGGATTTTTCGCGACCAACGCGACCAACAACCAATCACATGAATGTCCCGCCCCCGGCATACAAAGCAAAAAACCCCGGGGATTTTATGCGAGCAATATATATATATATATATAAACTCCCCAAACAGGTGAAAACCTACCAGTTTCACCCTCTGTCTCTGCCACCTCCCTCCATGCCTGGTTCCTCCGGTTTGTATCCCGGTAAATAGTTCTGGTCGTAAAGAACCGGGTGATTTGCTACCGTAATTTCTCGTTTGGAATATGAGGAAATGAACTGCGGTCTGGCTCTCCCAGCTTGCACGCGGTTTGATTGGCTAGCGCTTGTACTGTCAGATTTGCATAAACGGGATTTGATTGGCTGACGCTTCCAGCTCAGCTTCAAAAGTTGAACATTGCTCAACTTTTGAATCCTGAAAATCATGTAAATCCTGGAAATCTTCGCTTCGCTTCCCCACAATGCAGTTCGGCGAAAAGCGAGGCAAAGTGACGTCACCCCATTCAAAGTCAATGGGCAGAGAAGCGTTGGAAGATTTTTTTAAAGCTGCTGTGTGGACGTACCGTTATTGTTTAGGTCCTTTGATAAGCAGGCAGTCATACCATTAGCTAGAACTAGCTAGATCTGATAGATTTGGACATAAACGTGAGTGAAGTCTAACCGGACGGGAGAGAGAGATCAGAGATCAGATCAGCTGCTGCAGCTCTGCATGATCACAGCTCCTCCGCTGTGACGCACCGTTGAGCGGAACAAAATACACTAGAGTTAGACCTAACACACTTAGCTAGTTCATCTACTCTGGAACTAGCTAAACTAGTTATACATATATTTATTCTTTACTGTTGGGTCACTTATTACAGGTTCAGCGAGCTGCACGAGAGGGACGGCCTATCAGGAGAGGGAGAGGAAAAGAGAGCACCCCGTTTATTTTTCCCATTTTATTATCCAGAGTTACTGTAAACTTTTGAATAAAGTAGTTAATCTACTATTAGTAGTTTTTTTAAATGCATTAATTATGTGTTTTTTTTCATTAACATAAAATAAATCTCACATACCCCATGCAGTACTCCAACGTACCCCTAGGGGTCCGCATACCCCCATTTGAGAACCACTGCTCTAAACAGAAGTAGCTACAGAAAATAAGGCAATGTGGAAACAGCCACGACCAGGCTAAGAATAAGGTGAAGACTGCAGAGAAAGACCCTTGAGGTTCAGAAGGTTACAATGCTTTTCCCATGAATAAGGTGGAGCTGTAGTTTGTCTCTGTTGCCAGCAGAGGGCAGTGATTTGTGATCATTTCTGTTTGTGAACAGGAAAGTGTGAGGACACACAGACAGAAGGACCCAGGAGACAAAGGGAAGACATCACGTCAGCTTAATTGTTTTCATTTATTGTCATAGTGATTCAGTTTGACTTTAAAACGTAGACGTTATCNATTTATATAGCCCAAAATCACAAATCAGAATGAGGGGGTCCTTGGTGTATTCTCTATCTTGTAAGGGGTCCTTGGCTGAAAAACAATTGAGAACCTCTATATTAAGGGACGCTTGCAGCATTTTTGAAAACAGTGAACCTTGCAGCATTTTTGAAAACAGTGAGCCTAAGAAGAAAAAACCACATACCAAGAAGCAAGGACACTATGGCTTCCACATCCTCCATTGTTGTTGAGTGTTTTTTGAGTTGTGTCGCATTCAAGATGACGTCACGGCAGTTGTATGCAGCGTCGCTCCGCCCGCCAAAAAGCCGATCGCCCCGCCTACACTGCGTTACTATAGTAACTACCCCAGTTCCTAAACTGTAATGTGAGCACAGCATTAAAGTGAGACGGGCCTAATAAGGCCTAACCAAACCGAGCGAGGCCTGCAGTGTAAATGCGCCATAAGAGTTAGACCTAACACACTTAGCTAGTTTATATACTCTGGAACTAGCTAAACTAGTTAAGAATATATTTATTCTTTACTGTCGGGTCACTCATTACAGGTTCAGCGAGCTGCACGAGACTGACGGGCTGTCAGGAGAGAGAGAGGAAAAGAGAGCACCCCGTTTATTTTTCCCATTTTATTATCCAGAATTACTGTAAACTTTTGAATAAAGTAGTTAATCTACTATTAGTAGTTTTTTTAAATGCATTAATTACCCTGCAGTAATCCAACGTACCCCTAGGGGTCCGCGTACCCCCATCTGAGAACCACTGCACTAGGGCATGACAAAAAGGCCACCAGTATTTATAGACATAAAAGAACATTCAATCTATATTCAAATCCCGGTTTTCATCAAAATGAAAGAGCTAAAAAGTCAAAAATGTGCTTATTTCCACAACCTTATCCCTTACCCAGGTCCCAGACATTTGAAAACAACACCACACCTTAAACACAGTGACCTACCGAGTCCATCTTCATGCACGTGCCGAAATCTGCCAGTTTGAGGTGTCCGTGTTGGTCGAGCAGCATGTTGTCAGGTTTCACATCTCGATGGATGAAGCCCATGGAGTGGATAGCGTCCAACGCCAGCACTACTTCAGCCGTGTAAAAGATAGCCCACTTCTCAGGTATGTCGTAGTTCATGGTGAGCGTGACCAGGTCGCCTCCGGGCATGAACTCCATCACCATGTAGAGGTGGCGGTCGTCTTGGAAAGCGCAGAACAGCTGCAGGGCACGATAAACACAGTCACTTAATGTGATTCAACCTTGAGATGTCATACCATTACTTTGATACAGACTACACTACAAGGAGTGGCTTTGTTGTTTCTGGATGATTTGTGACTCACATAAAACAGACTGTTATGGACTACTAACTCCAATTTGATGTCAACATCACATCAAAAGTTTATTAATCATCTGAAAAATAATTAGATAGTATATTACTTTACTAGAGTAAATCAAACTAGCAATATATTATAATAATGATATTATTTTTAACAGACTGCTATGGCCACATTTCAGGCATAGCGATGTTTAATGATAACATTTGTTTTTTGCAAAATATTTGGAAATAAAACAATATATTGATTTCTAATTTCATTGCCCCAATGACATACTATATATGAAGCAAATATTTATGATACAAAAAGAGTAATCAAACAGCAAATGTAATATTAATATAATCTTGATGCCAATCTTTGAAGAATCAACATTTCAATTGTGTAAAAGTACACATTTTTATCTCAATAACATGCTTTGAATAGGTTTAATGAATAACAATAAAAACAAAAAAACGATGGCTTGATGGCTAGAATTTATATTTAGCCAATTTGGTGTATTTGCAAAATCTTCTCTTTCTCTTGAAGTGAACTATGCTAATCATTTGTAAAGACAGGGGATAAAGAAGTTTTAAATAAAAATCATAACAAAACTTA
Source organism: Notothenia coriiceps (assembly GCF_000735185.1). Classification (NCBI taxonomy): domain Eukaryota; kingdom Metazoa; phylum Chordata; class Actinopteri; order Perciformes; family Nototheniidae; genus Notothenia; species Notothenia coriiceps. Next base: position 34,782 of record NW_011358211.1, on the reverse strand, counting down.
AGCAGACAGGGGGACCAGACTGAATATTTGAACGATTCTAATTATATTTGGTAAACTATCTTAAGCATGATACAAATTGTATTGTGTGTATTCACAAAGGGGTCAAACACTCTTTAAGGGTCTTCATTGTAAGAAGGGCGTGTGACAGAGCACAGGCTTATTTCTGTCATGGTTAAATGTTTCATCCTTACGCTACGTTTCACATTTTGTGATTTCAGTAGAATAAAAGCCTGTGAATGAGCCCACCTGTACGACCCATGGACTGTTGGAATAGGCCATGATGTGCCTCTCCTCCCAGAAGAAGGCAGAGTCTGACCGCTTTATCATCTCAAACTTGTTAAGCTGCTTCATGGCGTAAACCTTTCGAGAGGCCTTGTGACGAACCTGTAGCCAAGGAGGGCATAGAAAAGAGAGGGGACGTTGGCATGTAAACAGTGATAACTGCGCAGAGACAATCAGAACAAGATAGTAAGAGTGTCTTAATGACCATAGATAACATGGAACAGAGGGAGAGAGGGGAACCCATAATCGAAGGCACACGCCCTTAGAAAAGACATGCTTACACAAGAATTCAAACACACGAAGCATCCCCTCCAAACCCCAAAGCAGGCTTCACGCTCCCCTCCCACACACTGAGCCTGTCCAGACTCGTTTCTACCACAAGACACTCAGCAGAGACCAGATTCAAGCTTCCACCAGCACCAGAGACAGACATCTGGATAAACTGGGGCTTTGCAAGGACTTACTGCTTGCCCTAATTACTTTTTCCATAATGAAGGCCATGATGAGGAGAAAGGTGGCAATTATACTTGGAACACCAACAACAAGTTGCAGATGTTACATATTGCATATTTTTGGTAGATTAGAAAGATTGTTGCTCCCTCTAGTGGTTCACATTTCTAGTATTTTGGTGCTAAAATGGCTGAACTGATCTTTACCTGCTCCTGCTCAATTCCCCTTAATATCACGCAGCACCACTGCAGCGTAATTCAAATAATAACACCCTTTATTTATTGACAAAAACTTCTCACCAGTCGCACTTCTCCATAGGCTCCTTTTCCGATCAACTTCACTTTGTCGAAGTCTTCAAGCTTCACCTGCAGCTCTCGGAGTTGACTCGCTGCCTTTTCATCTGCAGGAAAGATAGACGTGTTACTATGGCAACACAAAGGTCAAGCTTCAACAATGTAGCGTCAGAGAGTCAAAATGTTGCACAGGGACAGAAATGTTCCTCGACTGACCAAAGTGGAAAATGTAAAGTTAGACCAGTCAAAAGTGCCGTTTTAAAGGGGCCCTATTATGCTAATTTTCAGGATCACATTTTTATTTGTGCCTATTTTGTGACATGTTTACATGCTTTAACGTTCCAAAAGGGCTTTATTTTAAAGCATAATAGAGCCCCTTTAAACCCACAGTATTTTTAGAAGAGAAAGACAGGTTAATAGTACTGGGGTTGGAGGACATGCCGATGTATTTATTTTATCTTACATAAGACACATTTTAGCCACAGGTTGACCCATGATGGTAATGTCTTTGTTTTAAGTTCAAACAGAGTAAAGAGCAACAGATTCCACAACAAATTGATTAAGCAAAAAAGTCTGTACAAAAGTGACACATATCTAACTTTTAGTGATGTTTTGGCTCTAAAATCTGTCGGGGCTGAACAGCAGTTGATTTGAATACCAAATCATGCTACAGAGGTGTTTATTCATGTTTCTTATCTTTTCTGTGACCTTTAGCTGAAACAACAACTACTGTAAATACAACACTTTGATACAAGGAGGCAAGTTTTAACTCGTTTAAACTAGTTTGTGGGCAATGACAAACAAGAAACCTACTCCGTTCCTCGTGACCAGAGTGATCTGTTTTGTATTTTCCAACTTTATAGCTCAAGCTAAGCACGAGAATCTTGACCTTCACCAAACACACTGTAGCTCTTACATCGGCTCAGAAACGCCTCTATGTTTTTGTTTTTCCTCAGGGCAGGATAATTCAGATCATGAGCCAGCGCGTTCATGGAATCCTGAAACACAGAAAAGACGAAACATTGGGTTAACTTGAAACAAACAATTGAACAGAAACAAAGTATGGATTTTTTTTAAATATTTAACTTCTAGCTCTACCTTTGGTCTAGTAACACATTATCTAATAATGTCACTCTCATACCTCCCATTTTAATCAATTTGTTGGGGGTTTATTATTGCTTGGGTTTTGCTGAACTAACAACAAGAGAAACATCTAAGTATAGTCATGTTTTCAAGCTGATTTGTTTATCCTGGGGAAGGGAATATATATGTTGTATGTATGTCCGTCAGGACAAGTCTTGTAAGGCAATCCTGACCTTCTGCTGGCTGATAAAAAGATAAATGAATGAATGGAGGAAGGAAAGAAGGAAGGAAGGAAGGAATTACATTCTTGTAGGCTGCATGCTCCAATATGCAACATTAAAAGGGAATAGAAAATGAGACTGCTAATGTGCCGCATAACAAAACAAGGACAATGAGGACAATGGAGGTTTGCTGTAAAGTCATAACAAGCCGAACAACAATAACTAGTCACACGGTGCTGTTGCAGCCCCCTGCCCAAACACAGATCCGTCCTAACACACACAAACCCCTCCCGATGGCTTAACACAGGGCAGCGGCAGACTAAGAGCCGCGGCCTCAATAGTGTCATCAGCGCTCAGATCAGCGGTGTAGAGTTTCACTTAGAGGCACCATGTCTCTTTGATTAAAACGCATGAGGCTGGCAGGGCAGGTGTGTGTGTGTGCGGGGGGGTGGGTGGGGGGATTGGGGGTGATTATGACCTACAGTTCCCCAGAAACAAGGGTCAAGTAGAGACATCCAGTGTGTGTGTGGTAGAGCCACAGCGGTGTCTGTTTGTTCGGGACGTGTGGGTGGGTGGGCAGGGGCATGTGGAACAATTCTGCACCTTTAAATAGCAGCGGTGCGGAGAGATCTCCCCCACCGCAGACGGGTAGAAATAGACCAAAAGGCTCAGAAGTTATTGTGGGACAAACAGCTTATGGTACTGGATTCATGTTGAGCGCTCGAGGATCTGTGATCATTTTACACCGTGTGTGTGTGTGTGTTGTAACTGCCATGGTAACTGCAGTAGCAAGGGAACTCAACAGACTGCGAGAAATGTTGAACTCTATGTACATATGCAAATTATACCTAATTATTGCAGATTCAAATTAAGCTTTTGGAGTGGCTTGGGCTACTTTTTTTTTGGGCTGCTGCATCTTGTCATGCTACCTTGTATCGGAAATCCGTTTGTGAAACATTAAGGCTGAACGCGCCAATTTCTTATTAAATCACCTGGAACAGAAAATAGGAGTATATGTAAATGTTTAAAGAGTTAAAAATGAGTCTGCCACCAATGCTGGAGCTCTGTACCAACTCTAAATCCAGCATTAAATCTAATAATGAATTTCAAAAACGTTTTACTTCCTTGTCAAATCTGTCACAAACGAACAAGTGCGAACACAGATATGTCATATCTAAAACAAGTTTGGACAGATAGCCAAAAGGAACCCCGAGGAGTTTTTAACTAAATGCTTTTTTTTCCCACTGGTGACACAGAGCTATGTTTCAAAAGTGGGTCACAAGGAAGTACCAGCACACACACAAACATGCGGTCAACACGATACCGGTTTTACGCATATTGCACTATCAACAGTTGGCAGGGATGCAAAATGAACCCAGCGAAGCAAGAACAGAGGCAGTCAGGAAGAAGACTACCAGGTAAATGGATGTTGCACAGTTAAAAATTAAAACATTTTGATTTGCAAATGTTTTACGAGTTATAGGCCTACACTCAATAGGTGAGTTTTTTACATTTCTCTTTACTAATGAAACAAATATTATAAGTATATGTGCTCATCAAATCTGCCTATTTGACCAGCTTCCTGAACCCAACCCTGGCTGCGTCTCACTTCTATTATTTTTTATTTCCTCGCTCATCGGTCTCGGTATCACCAGAAGTTGATTTGTCGGCGCCATCTTCAGTAGCGTCCCAGTGGCCTTATTTGTGCCGGAGGACCAAGGATCGAGGATCGATAATCACCAGAGCATCCTCCGTTGAAATCCTCATACACTCGCCCCGCCCCCTTACTGTGTATCGCTCACTGATTGGACGATGCAGCGCATGCACTGAACTGTTGCTTCTTGACATGAGAGCTAGTGATGAGAATGATGGCTCTTTGAAGGGAGAGCCGTTCAAAAGAGCCGATTTTTTTTTTAAGGGGGCGGAGTTAATAGGTTTATCTGCGAAATATACCTTTTATAATTCAATCAAATGTAGCCCTGTTTTGACTAATGATTTATATGTGTACACAATACACATATATAACTTAAATGACTCAATACATCCTTTGTACTGAAGTATTCAAAAGTAAAAATTATTTGGCTTGTTCGCGGGCGACACATCACTTATGCTACGTTCACACCGGACGCGATGCAACGTTTGGGGGCGGCGCGATTACATGTAAAGTCAATGCAGAGACGCGATCGGACGCGAATTCGCTCCGACGGCGCGCATAAAGCGGTGGATGCGGCGCGAATCACGCGATTGAGGCGATTGAAGGGGGCCGCGTCAAACGCGAGAGTTCAATTTTTTCAACTCGAGCGTCAAATTCACGTGACGCGTTCTCGCGGAAGCCAATCAGAGGTGATGATCTCAGCCTGCCGTCACTGACGTTCAACCAGAAAACATCAGCCATTAGTTGTTAGCAGTTAGCACACAGAGATCACAGCTCCTCGTATCTGTTCAGAAACTGTACAGAAGTTAAACAAGTACAAACCACAGACTGTCTGTGTCATGGCGAATACAGTCGCTGGTTTATTTATGTCTGTAGGCCGTTGTTATGAGTGTGGAGTGAGCATATACAACGTTAGCTTAGCCTGGTCGACCCAATCTCCATTAAAAAAACAAGCATTTTAAAAGGTTTTTCGCCTGCCGTCTTGTCTGCAGACTTGTCAAACATTAATTCATGGTTTTTACTAACCGGTATCAGTATGTTGGTACGTCGGCATCATTTAGAAACGTGTATTACAATTTAATCACGGTAAAATATGTTCATTTTGTTGTAGTTGTAGCTCCTGAGCCAGCGCCTCTTGTTTGAATGATGCGAGTAAACACA
>NW_011358211.1:0-29187 GCF_000735185.1 Notothenia coriiceps | reverse complement strand
TATAACTAGTTTAGCTAGTTCCAGAGTAGATAAACTAGCTAAGTGTGTTAGGTCTAACTCTTAGTGTATTTTGCTCCGCTCAACGGTCAGTCACAGCGGCGGAGCTTTGATCCGGAAGAGCTGCGTGTTCTCCGTCAGCAGCAGCCGATCTGATCTCTGATCCCTCTCTCGCGTCCGGTTAGACTTCACTCGCGTTTATGTCCAAATATATCAGATCTAGCTAGTTCTAGCTAATGATATGACTGCCTGCTTATCAAAGGACCTAAACAATAAGCGTTGCTTGGCAACGGCTTGTGGCCGCAAAGTATAGCGCAGCATTATGCATATGTTTATATGAGGGGTCAAAATCCCATGCTCATAAAATGCTCATATATTGTTTTCTCTTCATTTCCCACACCACAAAATAAATAAATATACACATTTTAGTGAAAGTAACGAAGTTTGAGCAGTGTGGGTTTTATATTAACAGAGTTACACATATTTCAAAACGCAAAGTGTAATAACGGCAGTGGCCTCCCTGTCAGAATGACAAAGGTCCTCAGTGGAGCTCAAGCCCATGTTCCTCACTACATTGTAAGTATAACTTATTAAAAAGATCAGTTCAATGCAACTAATGTCATCTCAGTGTTATTGCATGATGTTAAAATTGGTTTGCCATGAATTTAGTGATGGATTGTAAACATTTGAAATGTAACATTTAAGTGTTTCTCAGTTACAATGTTGTTGTTTTAATAAATCAGACACTGATGGTGTAGCGCTGTACTGTACCTCTTTATAAGGCTTTTTGTCCCTAACAAATTGTTTCTGCGCTGACCAGGGGGCACTTGGCTGCATTTTTTTTAAAAAGGGGGTACATTATTGAAAAAAGTTTGAGAACCACTGCCCTAATCAATATTAATCAAACTATTGTTCGTTCATACATTTTAAGAATGGCGTTTGTCTTTTTTGAGAACGAGTTCTTATTTTATTTTATTTATTTGGGTCTACAACAGATGATACAAATGTTTGTGTCAGTAAATGTGTAGCCTACTAACAGAGGTGGGGGTATTTGTGAAAAATACCGGGGACAGAGCTGGCTGCTGTCATACGATCAGCTGAGCGGCGTCATCACAAACGGACGTCGCTTCACGTGACGCTCCGGAAGAAAGGACGTCCCATTACTCTTAAAACTCATTTCCCTGCTTCTCGTGGTTTCCTTGCGTCTCTCCATGCTTCCCTGGTGGGAGGGACTAGACGCAGGGAAACGACGCAAGTGAAGGACGCAAGGATTCCATTTAACCGAAGTGAGACGCAGCCCCTGTCTGCAATCCCAACACAGCCTGATTTATAAGCTCCAGCCTTAACAATTGATAAACATAGGACTTTTTGTATTTACCATACTGTATACTTTGGGCTTGTATCAGAACTCACATGTGAAGTAAGCAAACTACGACTGGGGGTTCCCTTTCAAATTTTTCGTGGAGGAAGGATGTTGGACCAAGAATAACCTGAAGCTTGCTATAATTAAGAAGGAATTGCCAGAATACCAAGGGGTTAATGTCAAGAAATACATGTATTACAATGATAAAAAGAGGTATTAGCTTTTTATCATCATTATTCTATCATGATTGTTGTGATAGGTGTGACTTATTTGCTGATAACATCAACTACTTATTAACAATTAAGTCAATGAAGTCAAGTAAGTCATCACATGTCATCTAAACGAGAGTGCAAGGTTCAGAACAGCTAGAGCAGAAAATAATGAGATCTATGTGGTTTGATTTTCTCTAAAAGGAATTTAAACAAATCTGAACATGATCCTGGAGTTTGGTTGTGTCCTCCTCAGACAACACCTCCTCCCATCACTGTGAGCTGATACTGCCCGAGCACAGTCAGCAACAACGGAGAGCTTCTTCAAATCGAAAAGTAAGCCGTGCTTATCCAAAAAGAAATACAATCAATACAGAAAAAGTTCCAACGGCTTATCTTCTCAAAAGCTTAAATCGACTCAGAATCAAAATCATTTTCCTCTACAGATAAACAAAAAACCAAAAAAAACCTCTTTTGTGCCAACACAACAAAGATGATTGTAGTGGAAAACAGGAAATAGTGATGTGAGGTCATGGAAGGTTTACTCCATCTCAATTCCAGGATGTGACTTCAGCTTCCTGTGTGGCAGCTCCCTGCGTTGGGGAGCCATTGTTAGGACCACTACAAAGCTGCTTGAAACAACATGCAGCTGACTAGAAATAAGACTGAGAATAATGACTGGTTAGTTTGGGATGATGTGGGCTAAAATGGATCAGTTCACATTGTTATCTGTTGTCGTTGAATGACATGAGATTGCTCTGGCTTTACACAGGACCTGTGACTCATCAGCCCTGAGAATAGACATGGTGTCCCCCAGCAGGAAATATGCAGATGTTGTGTACACTGGCTGTTTTCTGTAAACAGCCAGTATACACAACATCAAATCCCCTTTAACCGACTCATCTATTCAATAGGTTGACATGTTTATAATGATCCCACGATAATCTGTGTTCTTCTTCGTGCCAAATGGCCCGAGAATAACCTGACCGCCAACCACAGCTGGTGTCTTCCTGCTTTATAAAACCAGTATGAAGCAGCTCAACGAATTTAACAGTAAAGGGATTTTTCAGAACATTTTTACATTGATTATTCCATTTGTTGAGGGAAAGTGTGACGATCATGTAGAAAAGCATGTTAATCCAGTCAGAAAAATGTCCTCAGGTATCTTAGGATTGTTTGGAAGGCAAACTATAACATGTTTTCACTTCCAGAGCGCTTTGTGCACACTTACAAAGTAAAGACAGTTTTGAGCTGAGGCCTGGTGGGAAATACTGTCAAGACAGAGGCCCAGCAAACAAAAGCTGCTCCATATCAGCTCAAAAGTGTGTAATTGTTGACAGAAGTTGAAGCAGATAAGCTGAACAGTGGCAGTATGTTTCAACAAAGTTGGCCCAGTACATTCTTAGGACAGGTTAGAGAGAGGGCACGTCAAATTAGAGGCCACACCAAGAGACTAATCACAAACATACAATGATGAAGTGGCTAGGTAAGATGAATGGGTACAATAATTAGAATCCAGGGTATGCACTGACTGTTAGTGAACATTCACTTAAATGCCCCTTTTAGAAAGGTATCATAATATTGGATAATTATAAACCCCTGTTAATTTCCCTTTTAACCGTAACAGTGAGGATTAAAGTGTATTGAACACAGGAAAAGGAGGCAACACATAGTTTAGGTGGGGTTTCCCCTTCTACTGCATCCCTGACTAAAAGCTAAAGTAATGATAAACAAATGGCAACTAAACTTTTCACAAACTGTTATCATATAAAGATGATGTAATCACTCACTCTTGATCATCAATGAGTACGTGTTTTTTTAGATTGTGTAACTGGTCTTTGATTTGTTTACTCCAGCTGTCCTCTGAGACACGGGACACTTCCCTTCAGGTGATCCTTGATCATGACAGACCAACAACTCGGAGCACAGCTATGTGGGCTACGTGTAAGAGTGTGTCTCATAAGTTTGAGTAGTAAGACTCACCTGTATCAGACACAGAGAGGGAAATAAAACTTACCAGTAGTGTTTCCAAGTTTAGTCCCGACTGTGGATCCCTCATGAGGGACTCCAGCTTCTCCAGCCGGCTCTCCAGTCTGCCCTCGGCTCCCAGCATGATTACAGTGCAGTGTATCCAGGTCAAATGGCATTAAAACAGCAGAAATACAAAAACACCTGTAGGCCTGTTTTCAGTCTCGAGACACAGGCACACGGGGGGCACACTCCGCTACTGCTTGGCTCTGCTCCTCATGTCAGCTCTTCTGTAAACTGCTTGAGTTGCCAGGTTAATTATTTATCCGCTGCCAAAGTACACTGTCCGGCTCACCCTCCTTCTTTCATTAAAATCTCTCAACAAACTGTAAACCAAGCAGACTTATTTGAGAGCCGGGAGAAGGCGGGTTCCACTACCTGCTGCCAGGTAGATACAACAAAATCTGATCCTACCACAACGTGTCTACTGTCTGTAGAGTTTGCTGCGAAGTCAGACAGCACAACTTCCGGTTAGAACTATCAAAATAAATCTCTAATTAAACATTACACCTTAGAATAAAATGCTGCCGTTTATAATGTTAACAAATATGATAAATATAAGGCTAGGCTGGATTATAAATAACATTTATTTAAACATATTTACCGTCTGTTTTCAGCTATTATTTCAACGTGTGTCTTTTTGTGTGATTTCAGCTGAGAAACACATTTTCGAAAAAGCACCATTCTGCATGAAACTCATTATAAAGTTTTATATAACTTTTTTCTCACAATTGTATTTTGAATGAATAAATGTTATACATGCATTTTATACATCAAATCTTAATAATTAAATTATGACAAAATACTACCATAAAACAATGTCATTGGTCAGATTGATTTATGCTTTTATTTTGAAGGCAAGCCCATGTATCCGGCTTATTCTTCCTTAATGTAGGTTACTTGAAAACAAAACACATGAAATGAATGCCATATCAGTTTCTTCTTCCCTGTGTAGGTGAGTACCGATAAGAGTTCTCCTGTGCAGCAGATTTGCTCCATATCTTACCCAGGAAAGTTGCCCCTGGCCGGGTCACCACCAGTCTCCTAACTGCCTCCAATCACTGACTCCCTCCCCCCCAGCCCTCACCGAGAATTCCTGATCTCTTATCTCATTCATCTCTTTTACCGTCACAGCTCAGGGCCTCGACCAACTTTCAGTATTTTAGGAATGCTGATGGGCTGCCTTGCAGACACGCTGGCACTAAAAATAGAAAATGACAGGGACTGCCGTGTGCTAGTTGTCCTTATCTACATTTAAACATCTAAAATAATTGTTTTATGGCTATACATTATTAAGGATAATATTTAAATGTAGAAGGTTACAGCACAGTACAAGATCAATAATTGGTTGAGAATTACATTTGCTTCTTTTTTAAATAAATGAAAACAATTAAAGAACACAGAACACATTATTTTGCTCTTAGAATAACTTTTATTTATTTTACTTTACAAAGAGGTCTTCACCAAAGCTCTTGGTTACTGAATCTATATTGAAATACAAACAATCTGTGAATAAGCTATTCAGACAGTGGGCTAAATGTTTGATAGGGGAGGTCAGAAAGTACCAATGCATTTCAGGCAACAACAGCAATATCATTTCTGACACAAAAGTATTTTTTTTTTCCAAACATTGGATTAACACACACACTGTATCAGGTCAGAAATGGCAATGATTAAAATGTGCAATAGAACCAACAATGGCAGTCTTTAACAATGTCTTTTTAGGCCTCTGGCGTGAGAGCAGAGGACTACTTGTTGACACCCCAGCTATTTGCATGGAGTGATGTCATCACTGACAAAGTCCCCTGGCCAGCCGAGGATGACACTAACATAATGGCATGACCTGTGATGAAGATGTAGGCTGGAATGAGTGGGGAGAGATGTGTCACACACACGCTTACACACATACACACACACGCACTCACACAAAAATTAACCAATAGGCATTTCGTTTTGGAATGATGGCAGGGGTGGGTCACATTTGGAGTTATTCTAGGAGTTGGTAATGATGACTACTTATCCCAGGGGCAGATGAACTCTTCATTAAAAAGAGGCCTTGAAGGGCAGCCTGGGTCCTTTTGACACTGCTGTTATTGATGTAAGGAAAAAATAATGGCAGCGAGATGTTGACGAAAAGCGATTGACTTGGCATTGCATATCCGCTGGCACTGAGAGCAGTGTTATGTTCTGTGTACTCATATGGGTTTCAGCAGGCTGCCTATGGGCCTTCTGGTGCTTTCTCAACTAAGCGCAGGTGCAAAGTTACAAAGGCAAACACTGCTCTCTAGTGGGGATGCAGTATATAAACATAAAGACAAGGGGCTTTTAAGAGCTTCGGCACTCACAAAGTACAATAATTACAGAAAAAACAAAACAAAGGAAGAAATAAAGCACTTTTTTGTGAAAATCTACAGATGCATCATCCATAAATTAATATAACATCATATAGTATCTGTGTGGAGTACAACAAGAAAATCTTACAATGGGACAAGTGTTGAAAAAGTGTCAAAGTAATCTAATCAGGATCATCTCTCATCAGGTATCCGGTATAGCAAAGGAAACTAATACTGATTGCTGCGTATTACAGCATTTGATGGTTGAGTGTAATATTACTTTTCTTTACTACCAGTCTGATTTTAAGACTTTTATGATTAGATCGAGGGACATTAAAACAAATCTGAATCAGGTAAACTGTCTTGTGCCTGACATGATGCTAAAACATACTCAATTTCTGATTTGCTATCAAATCTTTGGCAGATCATGTGAAAGCTGAGGGACCAGCGTTATCTTTTAAGTGTTTACAGACCTTCTCAACTAGTAGGTGTCCACTCATATTTTCAATGAAGTTTTCACCTTGTTTTCGAGGTGGCAGAGGGAGAATCCTTACCCTTCAGAGCCAGGCTCTCTCCCGGCAGTATATAAACTGCCCAATAAAGACCTAATCTCACCAGAAATTGTAATCACAGGCAATCGGTTGTGAGGGATCAGCTTCAGAACCAGTGGGTTACTGCGTACCATATTTAGATTGGGCGGTGAGGTGGAGGGGAAAAGGGTATACTATATTCCTGGCTGTCGGTCAAAAAAATAAAAAAGCTCCTGAAGTCTGAGCCCCTGTCGGCCAGGTAACCCAAAACCTGGAGTGGGGAGTCAGCGTGGGATATGGGGAGAGGAACAATGTGGCTCTTTGTGCAAGCCGGGCAGGGAAAACAAACCGTTTCCCCTGGAAAGAGATCATGTTCAGGCTCCATCTGAGAAGACCACACAAGGCTGATCAGAGCCCTGTCTGCTGCATGGAGCAAGGAGAGGAGTAGGAGCGCATCTGGGCAGCCACACTAACACACACAAACACACACACAGACACACTTCAGGGCAATGTCAGACTGGGAGAAGATCTGAGATGCTCCATTTCAAGGGCTCACTGAACACAACATAACACTCCAGCAATACTCTTTGGTCCAAGACAAAACGTGTGACTGTGTTGTGTTCTTCCCTCACGTTGACTTGTGATAATATGGCCATCTGGACTGCTTCCTGTGTTGTCACCCTGCTGGTCTACAGGCAGAGCAACACTCTGGTGGGCTGACAGGCTGAGGGACAGGCTGGAGGGTGTGAACACTGGCGTTGTCCACAAGAGGGCGTGGCACTGAATCTGGCACTGCCATACAGTGTTAAACAGGGAGTCTGTTCATTAGATGGAGAAAAAGGGAGAGGGAGAAAGAGAAATTAGATGTTATAGATTCTGGGCTGATTCTAATTTCAATTTCTAAGATATCTTATATCAACCCCTTCTGCTCTGGTCACTTATTCCTTAATCCAGCTATTCTACATAAACGCCAAGAATGAGGCTTTTAGTCATTTCAACACTCAGATAACTGTCGCACAGGGCACAATCAAACTAAGAACATCTGGCCTCTTTCTGTCTCACACACACTAACACAGACCTTCATTCAAACACACACATATTAAACGTAAACACACAGACTGTCATGTAAGGGCCAAACCAGGGTTCTGTACTCCCTCTGTCCCATTGCGTTTTAGTTTCAAACGCTCAGCGAATACCCATGTGGTGGGATCAGATTACACGGGGCTATAAAATATCCCAAATAAAGGCAGGGAAAACTGAGACGAAAAAACTGGCTGTTTCCTGAGGTGAAATCCTTCACTTGGCTGCAGATTCTGTCAAAGTGGGAGATCTTTTAAAGACTTTTAGCAGTGGGGACAATGGAACAAGACGGCAATGTTCAACTCAGAGCACAGAGGTGGCGAGCTAAAGTAATACGCATACGGCAGCCAGCTCCCATTACACACAACGCAGGGCCATAAATCCGTCTGCACGACACAAGCAGCATGATGTGATTTCATATGTATTGGTTACTAAGGGGACGCACTGACCCACAACAAATGACAAAGGTTGGAACACATTGAGTGAAAGGGAAGCCTGTTACTTAGACACAAAACATCTGGGGTAAAGTATAAAGGTTTATGTTGTGCTTTCTCTATCAACAGCCATCATTTTAAAACAGATATATAACCCGTGGCCATTGGAGAGAAAACCAGGCCAGTTGAAATCAAACCTGTAATATCAGCAGATTAATGTCATGACGTAGAGTAAAATGGTAACCTGATCTTTTTATGCTAAGATACTAGCAGGTGAGGAAGATGGGTGGTGTTACAGCTGTTTATACCAATCAGGAGAGGGAAATTAAGATGCTCTTTGATTGGTTTAAAGTAAGGAGGATTTGCTGCTCTACTCTAACAACAACATCTGGTCTGCAGGGGACAGCGGTGGTGAGTGAAGAGAAGGAAAGGGATTGAAATGTGAGAAGAGAGGAGAGTGCTAAACTCCTACATGGGAAAGAAACGAGCCGAAGCCAGAACAGGGTGTCATTATGACATGTGTAATTGAAACGCTCTGGTTCTGTCCCTGTGTTTTCTAGTGAAGCCCCAGAGCTTTATCACATGAGGGCCAGCTTTCATATTCACAGCGCCTTATAGTCTGCCTGACAATCACCTCTGTCTCTGTAGTGACCCCAGAAACATGCCTGCACTGCCTCACCGTTCATACAGCAAGAAGCAAGAGTTTGACTTGGGGTCACACACTTGATCAACCTCACTTGATCCGTCCCTCTGTCTCAGTGTCAGGTTTGTAAGACCATCCCATAACCTCAAGGTCACGGCTTCGATTTATCAGCAACCATCTGTCTTACTACCTTCTCATACATTGCAAACGACTACGGATAAAAGCATCAGCTAAAAATGTACAAATTGAGAAATGTCTCCCTCCCTCTTAAACAGACACATACTCGCATGTCTTTGCAAAACTGAGCCTACAAAACAGGATGCCAGGAAAAAAAAAAGCATTGTGACTGTCAGTTTGTGTTCAAGTGATCGCCTTTCAAAGTGACTCTCTCTGCCTGTGCCCTCCACCTCCTTTCCCTGCTGTAACCTTAGAGCCTAAAGGAGTGCCAGGTTACTAGGACTCTCTCTCATTGGCGCCATGCTGTTTAGTGACCATGTGCACACTGTGAGACCTGTGATTAAGCTTGCCTTGTGTATGTGTGAATGTGTGTATGCGCCCATTTTCCAATCCCTCTTCAAATGCCGTTTATAAATAATTGCTCGTTTTTAATTCAACCAAACCAGAACATCACATTGATGGGTCTTGCCACACACAACAAAGCCATGGGATTTAAAGAAATGTATGAGAATACAGTAAGGGTCAAGTTCCTATACTCTTGTATCACATGCAATGAATCCAACTCATGGGCAGCTTGTGGCAACTCTGTTGTTGATGTACGAGTTAGATAACAAGGAAAAATAGTGTTCTCCTTTTTTCAATGTACGACTCTGTAATATTAGATGGAGCAGCAAGTGAAAGCAAGTCTATCTATACTTTGCCTTGTAATAGAATCCCTCTCACCTCCATCCTCTACTTATTCTGATCGCGGATTCGTAGGCATCGCCTCTTCAGAGCAGGCTCCACGTCTCCAGCACTGGCCGTATTAGCAGGGCTCCGCAGGCAACCCTTGTCCCTGAGTTTGGGCAAGAGCAGAGGGGTGGTGGTCCCACCTGTCTTTGGCGCTGTGGGCAGGGCATAGGCATGGTCCTCATCAGGAACATGGGGGTCATCTCCTACCTCCCCGACTACTGCTAAAGGCTCTTCTGACTGACTGACTGGCCCCTCAACTCGCACTGGGCCAATAACAGAGCACTTGTTCTCCTTGATGGCCTCCAGCTCACTGAGCGCAGGGTCAGGGGGTGGTGCTGGTACTCTCAGGGGAAGGGGGGAGTCTGGACTGGCGGGTGGGGATGAGTAGGACATCCCGTTTGGACTGTGGTCCTGAGATTTCAGAGCAGAGGATGTGGCATCGTAAAGATGGCCGCTCCCTGTTGGGCTGGTAGGGTTGTGTAAAGGTGTGTGGGAGTCCTGGAGATGGTAGAGAGTGTCATGTGGTGGGGACTGTGGTAGAGGAGGGGTGGGTCTGATGACCTCTTGGAGCCCTGATCTGGGACCCTGCCCAGTTCCTGACTCTCGCAGCCCCGACAGGTCCACTACTCCATTGGCACTTGGCTTAACCTGGGTCCTTTGGAGAACCCTTTGGATAACCTGTCGCTCCGACTGCTGCTGCTGCTTAAAGTCTGTCAGCCCCTCCGACCCTGATGCTGAGTAGGGGGATTCATTGTACTGTGCTCGGGGGGAGGATGCTCCACTGTGAGGGGTGGATGTCGGAGAAGGGAATGGCCTCTCTGATTTAACCCAATCCGTGTTGGGATGACTTGGTGAGGGGAGACCTTGACTCATAGTCGCACCCCATTTGTTGGCTACAAATCTGCTCTCCCCTTCAGGGACCCCTGGAGATGGCGGCCTGGTAGCCCTAGATTTACCTCTGTCTACCCCCTCTGGCACAGGCTGAATAACACCACTGTGACTTGGCGTTTCTACGTTTGCCTTAGCAGGGTAAGGAAAAGGGATAGGAATGGGTATGGGGATAGGTAGGGGGACAATAATTGGATAAGGCACCAGGATAGTGGGGTGGGGCAGAAGAGGGCTAAAGGAAGGAATACCATAGTTCATCATGTGATGCATTGGGACTGGACCTCTTTGCATCATGTTCAGAGGAGGGGAGTGCAAGCCAGGGAAGTAGGCGCCTGGGAAGGGATGCATCATAGGTGGATTCATGGAAGAGTTCGGGGGCTGCATGTGAGGAGAGTGAGGAGGTCTGTAGATGGGGCTTGAAGGTGGGCCTGGGTGCCTGGAAGGGTGGCCAAGGGGGCTTTTCAGGCCCTGGGCATGAAGAGGAGGTCTGATGAAGGGCATGGGGATATGTGGTAAAGGCTGGTGTTCCAAAGGAGGACGAGGATGATGTGCAGGATGAAGGTTAGCAGGGCGGGGGGACATATCCACGGCAGGGGGAGCAGACAGGATAGGTCTCTCCAGGTTCTTCAGTCCAGAGACAGGGACCTTTGAATTAGAAAAGGATGCTTCTGAGGGGGACATGGATTCTGCTGATCCATGGATTGCCGTAGGCCCTCTGGGAGAAAGGTTTCTATGACGGGGATCCCCTGCGCTGCTGATGCTGCTCCAAGACTCAGGAGTGAGTAGTTTTTGCCCGGCCCCAATGGTGTCCGCCCTCCCCTCCTGGCTGGTTCTGTTTGGGCTGGAGCTGGTGAGAGCTGCACGGGCTTCTCGGTAAAAAACGTCCATCTTGTACTGATTCAGACACTTAGTGCTGCAGAACTGGAGTCGTTCTTCTCCAGATCCGAAGTCCAAGTATTCTTTAGTGTGACGAACATGCTTGCACCAATCGCATACCTGCGGTACAGGGGAGAGAGACTGTGGAGGGTCAATTAAGTTATAAATTCAGTCTGAAAACTTTAAGAAATGTTTACAAATACACAGTAATAGTAGGCTGACTTTCTCTCAATGTCTTAAGGTTAGAAGAAAACAATAGCTGGAATATACAAGCATAAAAAGCCATTTACTCATAATAACACTTCACATTGTAAAACAAAAGATTGCATTGATAGTGTCCTCTTACTCTGACACTGCTGTTTATCTTCAACACCAGTCTGGGCGAGTCCTCTGTATGGGGGTGCTGAGGAGATCTTTCACCGTGGAGGTCTTCATCTCTGGCCTGACAGGGGAAAACCACAATATGACACTCATGACATAAACCAATGTGAAGCAGTTTGACAACCCTGAGGTAAAAACCCCCCTCCTTTGATGGATTTATTCTCCAATTTATGAGGAAGTAGCTGCGGTTGCCTCAATTGAAAGTGCTACAGTGAAATCATTCTGCGGTCATTAATGCAGAAAAAAAGGTTAAAAACAGTTTGAACTTCATACATGACACCCAGCCCTAAAGGTCAAAACAACAAAGGGAAACCACTGTGTTGTGAAACAGATACAAGTCTACAAAGGAGTAGGGAGATAATGTAGGTGATGTATTGACATATTATTAATGGCCTTGCCAGTATTAATATAGGAAATTCCTCTTGATTCATGAAAGCTGATCTGCTGTGGATCTGAGTGCTCCCCCATTTCTGTGACCCATTGAGTCGTGTTGAGTTACGAAACATGAGGCAGCTGAAGGTAAGGTATGCACTGAAAGTGGACACCTCGCCCCAGGCCTCCTGGCCTTCCTCTTAGACAAGCAGCGACAAGCCAACGGCAATGTTTTCCTCCCGGCCTCCGAAAAACTAGAGGGCTTGTTTCACAGATAGTCTGTTCAGCCCTCCTTATTGTCTTTGTGAATAAACCTATCACAGTTTAACCAACAGTGAAGGTGAAAGGCGATATAGCTGCTTGTCACACCGCACTTCTAAAGAGGGTATATCCATGTCGTAATGGAAGGTGAAAAATCATGGCAATGTGCATCAGAGCGGTTCTCCATACTTTCCTGCCCAGGGCCACTTAATGGCTGGCCCCTCCTCCATTAACGCGAAACTGATACTAAGTGTCCTCTACAAACTTTGACCTCCCTCGCTCCATTCCTATACTGGGTCGTCCATCTAGAAAGTGTGTTCTCAGAGATCCTCTCTTTTAAAAGTAATGACCTCACAAGATCAGAAGTTTCTGTTTCTGAAGGTGTTTTAACCTGCCAGAAACCACTTGATACCTGGCTCTGCTGTGTATAGAGTAACATAGCTGGCAAAAACTTGGACCATATCATTTGAAAAATCTAAACATAAATCTACAGATAATCATGCCATAAATACAAATATTTCCAAAATCTCACCAACAAGCTAGAAGCTTGCCCTAAAAGTGAAACTTATTAGTGAAGAATACATTGTGGTTTGCTACTGACCTTATTGCGTTTGAAGTAAGCGCGCCTGCAGGCGGCAAAACACTTCTCACTGCAGAAGCTTTTGAGCTCTGAACCCATGCATAGAGAGTAGCGCTTTACTCCTTCCTTCTGGCACCAAACACACACTATCTGCACATTCTGTACATCTTCAACTGCAGGGGAAACAGAAATAAAGTCACGTCAGTTTATGAGTGCATTTTGCAAAAGTTTTACTATTGCGCTTTGCTTAAACAGTCCTCATCTCTGTTTCAGTTGTAAAGCCAGAGTTAGGGATGCAAGTGTAAGACTGTTGTTGTTGAAGATCATTTTTACTGTGGCCATATTAAAAGTCTTTATCTTAATGTCAGTATGTTAAAAGTATTATTGTACACTGGCCCACAGCTGGAGGGCCACCAAAACGTCAAGTGAGATATTTCCGACAATTAAATAATTGAAGGAGTACTTAAATATTATATCAGGGAAGCCAGAGATAGGGCTGCGCCCCCTGTTATTTCTCAATATCTGCACCACCACTTTATGAGGTCCATAGGGGTACGAACCCCGACACAATTTGAAATGTTTTAAAATAAACAATGATGGGTCCAAGATTGAACATTGAGTGTACAATGTAAGAACTGTAGCCCTTATTATATAACTTCAATGCTATGTACAGTGCAGCGTGACAATCACTGGGTTACCATTACTACCCCGTTCACCCTGATAACACAGATGCATTTGGAAGTCAATCCATGTCTATTTTTATCATTATTTAATTCTAGGCTTGTGCACGCTGTCAAAACATCAGAAAGTGTAATGTTTTTCAGACACATAGGTCCATATCAAATTATAATATTACACCGATTTAACTTGTTCAGACGAACTAAGCCGATTCCTCATGAGCTGCAACTCGTTTTTAGTTTAAAAGCAAAATAACTTTAGTTATCGATCTCAGATGGGTATTTTGGAAAAAAAAAATTTTTTGGAGCAAAAGGACATATTGTATTAACCAGTATTACAATTTCTCTAAAGATCTTTCGGGAATGTCATGAGAAAAAATGCTGAAACCAATATATGCCCCATCCACATTGCCCATCATAAACTCTTGATTTCAAATATAGAGCTGCTTCAAATTGACAATCATATGTGCATGTGTAAGTCTGAGAGCTACAGCCATGCCATGAGCTAATTTACATCACTTGATGTGTAGTCGAGTAGCACTACCTGCTGATGGCTTTATGAGGGGGACAATGACAGGGGCACTCTTGTGCTCGTTGGAAGTGTTGAGGGACGAGCATGTTGAGGAAGAGGAGGATGAAGAGGAGGGGACACTGGAGGACTCTCTCTCTCCGCTCTTCATGGCGAGTACCGAGTGACTGACTTTGGTGTCCACGCTCTTGGATTTTGGCACTGAGTTCTCTGGAAGACAAAAACACAATATAAAGCTGTATATTTGTCATGTAATACAATAGCATACATCCACGGTATGGCTAACATGAAACTGTAACGTCTTCTTTGCAAGTAACAATGACCTACACTGACTTTCTAGAACAGTGGTGTTGAGAAACAATAGAAGCATCTGAGTGAATGAAACTTGAGAAGTTGCAACGACAGCAGAGTACGTCTGGCTAATTTGAACAGTGACTCAATGTCTGCACAGAAACCAGCAGAACCTGTCAGTGTAAATTCAAGAAGACTCTTGAACTCAGTGAATAGTGAACTCTTGACACCTGCCCTCACCTTTTAGCACAGACACATGCTGACGCCTCTCTCTGTAGTTTCTGATCTCGTTGGCCTCCGAGTCTCTGAGGTCCACCTTGTCATAGCCGTACCATCCCAGGAGCTCGTTCATGGTGCTTTCTGCAAACGTCTACATGAGAAAAAGAGGGAAATAAATCACTGATTAATTCTCTATGTAAAGGGATACGGTAACTGAGCCATAGTCTGCCTGCAAGTGGGAAATTGTGACCGTACGTCTTAGGGTTGTTAGTGGAACTTTTTATCCTATGTTAAACATAATCAGACCTTCCTTCTCAGAATCAATGCAAGGGATTCTTTCTCAGCCCCAGCCCATTTGGGGAAATGAATATGGGCACAGTGGAGTACAGTATGACGCTTTTTCCATGATGTATTCAAGTTGTTTACTCTTGCTAAATCTGAGACGGAAAGGTTTAAAACCTAACACCAGTGTGAAATCTATGAATCATCCTTTGTTTATCTCTCTTAATTGGAAAAAAGAGAGAGAAAAGAAAACTGTTCCCCGCAGATGGGATGTGTGGTCCCTTTTTTATTTTTTTATTACGTCCAGATGAAAAAAAAAAAAATAGAAAACACAAAGGTCTCTCTCTTTATCCACCCACCTCTCTCTGTGGCTTTGGGCGAACCGGATTGGAGGAGAAACCTGATCCGGAACGGGCAGAAATCAGAGCGGGACACCCTACACCACAGCGAGGTCCCACGGTTCTCGGAAATGCCCCACTCCTCTCTCTTCCTCTCTCTTCTTCTCTCTCCAGTGTCCACCACTCTCACTCGATTCCTCTGCTTTCCATGTCCCTCCCCTTGCCTCTCTTCCTTTCCTCTGCCCCCCCTTTACCTCCCATCTTCACCATCCACTCCAGCACCTTCCAGCCCTGACACCCGACACAGCTCTGCCTCTCAGGTTTCAACCTTTTCCAGCAGAGCCAGTCTGCTGTGGTGGTGTTGTAGTGCTGTAGTACTGACTGCACATTCTTTCCCCTGCTTTCCTCACTCCGACCTCTGCTCTGCTCTAGGGCCTCAAAGAAATGGATCTCTCCCTTGCTTGCTCGCTTTCTGCTGTGTGTGTGTGTGTGTGTGTGTGTCTGGGAGAGTGTGTGGGTGAGTGCAAGCAGTGGTATCATATCCAGCTAAATATGCCTAACGATGATTAAAGTTAAGTATCCGGTGTCTGGTGCTGCGCTCGGGTCTGACGTGGAGGGAGTAGGTCCGAATGTGGTGTTGAAACAGATGTATTACAGAGACAACACAAGGCTGGACCTCAGCTGAGCTAGAAATCAGTGAGACTGCCTTCCTGTCTGTCTCTTTCTCTCCCCCTTATCCTCCCCCTTTGACTCTTTTTAAGAAAGGTGCACATCTTTATGATTTTACTTTGTCCCATCACATCTAATTTGGGTATCCTCTTCTTTATTCAAACAGCTCAGTTTCATTTAGTCTCTCTGTTTTCTTGTTTTCCCCCCACCAGTCCACTTCCCACAATATTGTTTTTGTTTCTTTTTGGCAGTTCAGACAAACATCTGCTTTGTGAGAGTGACAAGCCATATCCCAAACCACAGAGAGAGTTGCAGCCAAAGGCAACAAACTGGGGCCGACCCTGAGATTCAGCCCAGCGGGCTCACATCAAGAGGGGATAGCGTTTCACATGTTTTGATTAAAATTAGTTAATTTGTAACTCTACACCTCCCCTGGATATCAAATGCTACAATCCAAACCACTTACACATTAAGAGCACATTTCCTCTCTCACGAAAAGGCCAAAATCTCCTTCCTTCGCCCCAAAAGAGTTGCTTGTCTTTTTTGATTTCTGAGCTCTTGCTTGAAGGAGCTTCAGATATCACTTACAACCACCGTCAACACTCTCAAATACTCAGTGTCCAAACCCAAACAAAGCAGACAATCCATGGATTAGTTTCCATGCAGTAATGGGCTCATAATGGTGGGAGGGAATCAAAGTCTGTTACTGTGATTTAACTGTGACTGTCCTTTAAAGAAAGAAACAGAGGAGGCATTCTTAAAGGACATGCCCCAATGAACATGATCTCTGCATAGGCAAGTTATTCTGGTGTGAAATTAACACAATTTAAAACTTTTTTATAGTGGTTAAGTGTTTTCCGTTGTATGAAATTGATTATTTGTAGGAAATAAATTCACTCTCTCTTTTGGTGAGCACAAGGGAAAGACTCTGTGGTACAGCAAGTGTGCGCACTGAAAGAGCGGGGAAGAAGTGACGCACATCTGGATCTCCGCTGGACATTACGGTGAGCGCGTCCGGCCACAGCTGGCCTGACATGGCGTCCCAAGACCAGTCCACTCATAATGACTGCGAAACTCTATAATCAAAACTTCCTGTGTCTCTGTGTTAGACATTTCGAGTTTACATCTATAAGAAAAGTTTAATAAGGTTCTTTCTTCCAAAGGGGATCACATTTTAAAGTTGTTTTTCTAAATGTGCCACAAAAGTATATTCATAACCTATTGCTTACATAAAAGACACAAGGAGAGCATTCACTGAAAACAAACAAAGTTTAACTTTTTCCAGGATTGAGTTTTGCGCAGTTCATTCTCCTCTCTGAGTGGAAAGTGATTTTGCGCGTATACAAAAGTGTTGGCTGGGTCAACACGACTCTGTTGATATAAATATAGAAGTTGGAAACAAACTCACTCCCACCTTCATCTCCTGGTTGATTTCCCTTTTCACGGGGTGCGCAGGTTTCCTGCTGCGTTTATTTTCCGGTGGTCTCCCTTTCTCCATCTCTGGCATAGTCCTTGTCTGGCAGGATCCGAACCGGATCAGTGTTGGTTGTCAGCTGGAGGTTTTTAGAGGAGAAGCTTATAGTGAAAGCTGTCACTCCCGGTGACAGCGGCTGTCATTCCCGGACGTCTGAGTCCCTCATCTGGGCTTCACACCATTGGAGTGGACTGAACATGCGTGCGCTCCGGGCTGGAGGCTCCGCAGCAGAACAATCAGCACTCTCTCTTCTGCAACGCTGACAAACACCTGCAGGTAACAAAGATAAGGCTTCCGGTTGAGACTTTCAAACTAAATTGTGAACTTCAACCTGACATAATGTGTTTTCTAAGGACAACCAAGGTTATGATCAACAATTACACTTTAAACAGTTGATCTCGGTATGAATAAAAAGAAAACTCAAAATTACCAAAATGATTAATGACCAACATGTATGAAAAACGTAAACTTTAGGAAACTAAAACGTCGCTGATGCTGATCATTTCTTTTGTATTTCAAATAATAATCCCAATTGAAGTCATTTTGAATATTAACAGCATGTGTGCCGCAAATCATAGTCAAACCTGACTATGAAAGCTCTCTTGCTTTAATCAAACTAAACATCACAAGTCAAACTCACATTAAAATCAAACAAATCATTGACAAAATACCATCTTAACCATAAAACTGTTCATGTTATACTTAACTGTCTCTGTTCTCTATATCAGGTCTAACATATTGCCTTGAGTAAATATATGTTCAAAATAAAAGGCTATCGATATGCTTTTTGTATTGTCTTAATAAAGTGATCCTTTAGGCTTTTATTGTGAAATTAAAGTTACCTAGCTTCCGGTATAACTCCTGCTCTCTCTCTCTCTCTCTATTAAACTTGACGCTGCCCTCTCCGGATAGGGAAGGGAGGGCCCTGTGATTTGATGTAACCCAACACCTGGCGCCCACCCCTCCCAAATCTCAACAGATACATTTCATAAGGAATGCAAAGACTGTGTTTTATCTGAGGGGACACAGTACAAACACTGTCTGTAAACTCGTCTTAAAATAAAGAGATGAAAAGAACGCTGTGAGTTAAACGATACCATGACAGAATGTAAGGGGATTTTCTCAAATGGGATCTGTTTGATCAGTGATTCCTTGTGTGACATTGTTTGTGTATTTGTGTGCACTGCATACAAAAAATCCACCTGTAATGTGCACGTTTGGCTCCAGGGCAACCTTTGCTTTTGGAAAACTACCACAGGTTGGATTTACATTCTAATGGACGGTTAGGCTATAGTTTATTACGCTTATATCATGTTTCTAGGTCCAGTAAGGAAGACATGGAGAGGGGCGAGTTGCATTCATCCACATGGTATTTCATGTTGGAAATAAATAATATGTTATAATCTTTTTTTTTGCATTTTCATTGAAGTGTCTCCACTTGAACTCGCATCGGTTTCATACTCATTAAGAATTAGCCCATACAGTTCGTTATGACATTGCCAAGTAATAGGCAAACTGGGCTTTCACCGCACTGAAAAAAATGAAATGTGACTTTAATGTTTGATAAGATATTAGGTTCAACTTAATTATTGCTTTCAACTAACCTAATACAATTATGCATAGTCTGTTGACATAATACATTTGATTAAAGTCAATGTGTACTGCATTCTTTAATGTTTTTCCTTCGCAGAACTTTCACTTGGTGGCTAAACCCCATGCAGAGAGACAGACAGGTAGACAGACAGGCGGGACGTGAGGCCTGTTTCAGAGCCTCTCTCCTCTCTGGTTGGAGGAGCGACCACGGCTCGTGTAAACAGAAACCCGATCCAGCGCAGGGCTTTGGTTTCGCCCCCTCGTACACCCGCTGATGATACCCGATCCGGGCCCAGCTTTGGGAACAGGGCTTATCTGATGCCTTACAAAAGGCCCCTCTCTCCGGCTCTCAATAACAGCGCACATCTGGTGCCTCTGCAGGGAGCGCTGTCCCTTTAGGTTCCTCTGGGGGGTGAAGGCAGGGATAAGACCGTCTCACTGTTCCTTCTCACTGTTCCTCAAGAAACACACAAATGAGAACACTATACGTCCAAAGTTACACTCTCCAACATCTGGACCGAGTCATAAAAAGTGGCCACTTGAGTAGCAATACTTGCATTATTTTCCATGAATACATAACTATACGATTATCCTGTCCATTTAGAAGATGATTGACAATGTTATACTCGTCTTCACAGAGTAAAGATATACATGTATAGTGTGATCTGCTTTGGTTTACAGTAATGTGTTTCCTCCTGTAGAGGGCGATGTCCACCTACTAGTTTTGAATAGTTGTGCAGATGAATATAGCCATGGTGTTTTCCCTGCATCAAATTACATGCAAATGCATTCCTGATTATGGGCATTTGTGTTTCTGGATCAGTGACAAAATACACTGAGCTGTTGCATTTACAACTAATTTAACTTTGTTTTACCCGTTATGATAAAAATATCAGCAAACACGCACACTTCTTATCATACAAAGGAATAAATTGCTCGTTAATCAGCTTATAAAGATGTTCCTCTGTAGCTCCTGATTAAGGTGATAAGCTGTTTACTTTTCACGAGTGTTATAATAATTTATTATGTTTGGATACACTTTTTTCTTAATTAAAGTTATTGCTTTACTTTTTCACTAAATTTGATTGGCATTTAATTTTTCTGGAGGGAAGAAGTATTCAGATTCTTTACTTGAGTTAAAGTAACAATACATTAATGACAGCATACTTTATTTCAAGTAAAAGTCCTTCATTCAGAATCTTTCTTCAGAAAAAGTACAAAAGTCAGCAAAATGTACTTAAAGTATAAAAAGTAAAAGCAGTAATTCTGCAGAAAAAATGCCTCCATGTGTGATTTATTATTATATGACATTATTAGTTAATAGTGTTGTATCATGTTGCATTTTACTCATAAGTTCTGATACAAAAAAATGATTTACTTTTTGTTCAACAGTATGATGGATAATTGTACTTTTTTTTACCTTCAATATTAAGTGCACTAGTTTATAATTTAGAGCTGCATTATGTTAATGGTTCTGAAAAGTAGCTAAACATGTAACTAAACATGTAGTGGAGCAAAAGTAGATTTACAGAAGTTTAAAGGAACATTTTATGAAAATACTTTAGTAAAGTTCAAAATTGTTGTTACGTACAGTACTTGAGTAAATGTACTTTCCACCACTGCTTTTCTTGCATAGTCTGTCCATTCACAGAGAAGAAAAGAGACATTTCAACAATTTTAATGGTGCAACCTGATATACTAAAGCACTCTGTAGAAACTAGCTAATATTAAATAACATTAATAACAAGGACTACTTCAAACTAATTACAAAGTTACAGTTGAATCCTGTGCTGAACACTAGGTGTCGCTGTGGCCAAATGCATATGGCTATGGCCTGGCACGAGAGCTCAACAGGTAGTGATAACTTTTACATTTTAGATTTTTTATTTTCCCTCAGATCTATGTCCCTTTATTTTTAATAGAAGTTACATAAGTCTGAGTTATATCAGTGGAAATAGGTATTGACATCAGAAATCTAACGGTCTGAATCAGTATCACCATGGCAGCATAACGGTGGGAGCAGTGTGCAGGTGAATAAAGATGGTACGTCCGGCTTTACTACGTTGGTGAAAGTGTTTTTCTCCACAGAGCAAGGCATTTTATCATTTTGGAAAGAAAGAGGACCGTTTGGGGCTTGGATGGAGCATGCGCGCTCAGCTGACTTCCTTAATGTTTTATAAAATCCCACTACTGAATACAATTAGCATGACGTGTGTCATCGTGTGCACAATTAGGAATCCTGTGCAAGAATCAAAACCATTATTATTTACATATATTAAATATAAATTCTTTCTTCAATCATGTCCGCGATTGTGCAAGGGTCCTATCGGCTACGTCACAGACCTGTAGCTGATATAAAAAGCTCCGTCTGATGCTGCGACTACATTAGAGAGAAGCAGCGTCTGTGGGCAGTCTCCTCCATCTGGTCAAATTACTGCAACAACAAAACAAAAAAGGCGAGAAAATGTCCAAAATGACGATCGTTCAGCTTGGAGTGATTGTGTTCGCCATATGTTTATCAACACAGGTATGCTGATATATCTTTTGTGTATTTATACGCTTCCAATTACATTTTTATTTAATAGGAAAAGGTTGACATTCATTTGGATGTGATCTTTATTTTTTACGGATGGAAATGACCGTGTGCCGATGGGTTATTTGACTTTAATGATGTTTTTAGATGGAGTTTAGACGCTAATAGTCGGTGTGATGGGTTGGATTACATCAGGCTAGACAGTATACATTCTCCTGGGAAATTAACATGACCCCTGAATCAGTCGATTTTTAAATTGGTTTATGTCTTTAATTACATTTTATTCTCTGCCATAATTCTCTTTTTCACATTTAGCCTGTCTTTACCTCCGAGTACACTCGGGTGAATTAATGATTCAGGTGCAGTGTATTATCTTGCTGTGCAAAGGCGGGGTGAGAATCTAAAGTTTCTTTTCGGTGTGTGCCAAACGCAACCTGATACGCACGAGCAGTAACTTAGGTCCCTTTTTTGTTTTTCTTGTTGTAAAGCACAAACCCTATTATCAGTAAGATGAGTAATCAAAAAAAACTGTGGAAACAATTTGAAACTTGGTAAAGTTTGATTGACATTTTAATTGAACACTGTTTTGGATTTAATTTTGTGTGCGAGATCTCAGTATGCATTAATGAGTTTTACTCCAGATAATAGCTTCCTGTAAACTGTATCAGGGAATCTGCCATCTATGTATAGCATTCATGATAACGGTATTTCCGTCTTCTTTCTGTTCGAATGTATCAGGCAATTTGCATTCTATGTAAAGCATTCATCGTAAGAGCATTTTCCTCTTCTTTCTGTTTAAATGTATCAGGCAATTTGCATTCTATGTAAAGCATCATATTTTTATCATCAGTGGATTCCATTGTATGACATCTCAGCTCAGCACAAAAAAAGAGGCTTTGTTGCAGTACAGTTTGTCAAGTTTTAAACCCTCAACCCTACCCCTCCTCTTATTATTATTACAACAGGCGGCAGAAAACAACACAGACCCAATACCAACGACCTCCACCAACTCCAACCCTAACGCCACCACCATGGCCACAGACACCAACAGCAGTTCGGCCAACACCACAGACACCACCGGAGCAGGCATCTCGCTGCACGCAGGCACCTTCTCCTTTCTGATCCCCGTCACCATGGCAGCCTCTCTCCTGCAGCGCTACTGTTGAAGCCCCTGGACCCCCAACCCCAAAGCCCCCTCTTTTCTGCCTCTGCACCTCCCAGTCCAACCTCCCTCTTCTCGCCTTCGCCGCACTACACAGACACCACAAGACTAACATGGATGGACACACCACAACCTTCTTTTTCCTCCTTAAGTAATGATAATATTATGTATAATTCAAGACATTTCTTTCAATAAAAGAGGGTTTAACCTGGAGATCGTCAGCCCCTTGCATGGAATTGAAATGAATGGCCGCTCACCCAGCTTCCCTTTTGGCTTTTGTTTCCATAGTCACGCCATCACATTATGGAGATGCTCAGGGCAGCGGTTGTCATGTCACATGTCTTGATTAAAATGCGGACCACTTGAGTGTACAGAGGTTCTTTCTGTGGCTTTAAATCCACCGCGCAATCAGAAAGGTGTTCGTTTAGTGAAGTTTGGCACATAGGCGATTAAAAACAAAATGGTGGGTCGGATTTTTAGTTGGGCTCTTTCATAATTTGGCTCTTGGGTCTTTTTATTAGAAATGTCAAAGAGATGTATGTAGCAAATAAGTTGCCACAAGACTTGTGTCAGTTCTGCCTTGTGATTTTTAAAGATGCGTGGTCTTTTACAATGAGGGTTTGATTGACACCTTTACCCCCTTCATCCATGGGTTAGACCCAGGAAATGAATGTCTGTATAACCATATGGGAAGGGTTGATGTTAGATTTATATTTCTCCCTTATAGTTTATATTTTGTATACATGGAAATGTTGTACTGTTTATTAGTTTGGATATGATAACGGAAGAAATGACAATGTACAATAAATAATGAAAAATGACGACAACTTTACTTGTTTCTTTGATATCTGTATTGGTTTATCTGTTCAGGGAAAGCAGCACTAAAGCAAATATTCTACTTTTGACTGGATCTTTAGGGTTTGGTGATGTTGTATTCATCATTTCTTAGCTGCCAGCATGTCTAGACGGGAAACTGCCTGAACTTAAGGCCAAAGATGGACTCAGTTTTCTCTGATCCCCCTTTGATTTCCACGGGATAAGTGTCAGAGTGACTCTAACTGGATATGAAACAGTACAGGCTCTATGGTATTCTAGTTATTTACAAGGTCTAAACAAGCCTGCATACAACATTTAGAGAACGATTCTTCCCCTGTCTCTACCAGGAAGACAGAAGCGATGTAAGCTGTTAGCATGCAGGAACCTGTTATTTCATTATCATTATTTAAATCTTTCAATAACTGGAAGAAAAAATGTAATCCTTAAGATTCCCTGAGGGGTAACAATAACATATTTGATGAGGTGAACAACTAAAGCTTTGTTGCTATTACTTAACACTGTCTTTGTTCAACTCTCTAACAGCTCCAAAGCAAGGAAAACATATATACAGTGTATAGACAAAAACTAATAGTAAAGAGATGAATATGTACATATTTATTTTAAATACACATAAATGAAAGAGTTTAGCTTAATAGGAAGTCATGCTCTTGGGAACAAATCATTTGATATAGTAATTTGCCAGCATTAAAGTAGAATATCTTAGGTAGGGTAATAAAGAGGAATGCGTATTGTGCAGTACTTCTTCCATTTCCTACCTTCACGGTGCATTGATCTGCTTTCTTTTATTGGTTATTTTCTGGCAAGCACTCAATTGCAAGTATTAAAACCCGACCAACGGGAAGCAAAACTACAAAAGCACTACTGTATGCATGTGTGGATGATCACAGTGATGGCAGAGTGAGTAGCGTGCAGCTCGGAAATGCATCAGCACCAGTAAAGCCAGCCTCATGTCTCATTAACTCATCCTATTGTCTCTCAATCCTCTCTCTACCCGAACAGCGCTGTTCCCTCATCTCCGTTCCCTTTTAACATCCTCTTTCCGGATCTATCCATTTACTGTCCACCAGTCTGGTCTGCAGGGACCCTATAGACGTGGGCTCTCAAAAATGACTAAGGCTTTTCTTCTCCTATAAAACACTGTTGAAGAAGAGTTTTGCTAAAGTGGGAGTATTTCACTTCTATATGATAATAATTTTCTTGATTTTAAGTTGGAAAAAACATGACAAAAAGAATACTAACTGAAACATTCATCATCACCAATTCAAAAAGCCCATGCAACATTATTAAGCATTCATCATATAAATTGCTTTATCAGATGTTTGGATAGTCCCACTGTAGATAATGACGTGAAATGATGTTTCTCGTATGATGCCTTTTACATCAGGTGTATGTGGTGGACTTGAAATCAATACAAAAATAAACCCGCTATCAAATCTTTTGGTGGAATTACTTCACTAAAACCCTTCATACTATTGTGTCATAGTTATAAAGTGTTTGCCAAATCACTCTTTGGTACAACATGGATTGACAAATGCAATTGGCCTTGCTGATAACACAATCATTTGTCTGTAAATGAACATGACATCTAAGGGCTTAAGTGTGTAGGTGGCTGCATTGTGACACTCTAAAAACAGAAGTAAAGGCTTCTTTGTTCAGCCCTATGCATGCAGAGCCCACTAGAATTGATTTAATTACATTTAAAATGGTCTGGAAATGGACAAATACAGCATGTTTGTTAAGAAATTGTCTTGCTTTGAACTGACATTTGATGGTGGTCTTTGAGCCCTTATGATAAAAGGGAGGTGGGTAATGAACACCTGCACACTACACTGCAGTCTTTAAAGTCATTACAAGCAGTTTTGTCATTGGATTGCTATAAAAAGGTGTCCATGGTTCAGTGAAAAAATAACATAACATAATGTAATTAAAAAGGCAGTAGTTTAGTATGGTATTTTCCTCTTTTAGTGTGTTGGATAACATTGGCTATGTGCCAACTACATTTGTTCTATCCCTGTATACTTTCATACATTTAATGTAAAGCTTAATTTAAGGCTAATAAAGCTCTATAAAAAACTACATTTATTTTGCCAGTAGATAGCTGTGTCATCAGCATGGAGGTCTCCATGAAGAAAGTCAGTTGTTGTATAGCAATCTTACTGCTATGGATTTACTGTCGACACATTAAAGCAACCACTGTTTGTGACCAAATTCAAATACAGTATAACCCAGTAACACTATATAGACTTTGAACTAATAGGAGTTCAAACACAAAATGTTACCAAATCATTCAAAACATGAATCACATGACCCTTTGCTTTCATTCCACAGAGAGAGCCAATCTCCAAACTTGATACATTTTTAACAATGACGCTTGTTACGCAGAAAACGTTCAACTGTCTCCCTAAAAGTGGTTAGAATTTGGCTTATGAGTCTAGCAGAATGTAGTATGTACAGTAATACTTACTAATACTGGACTGCTGAGTCATTTCTACAGAGATAAGTGCTCCTTTCCTCTCTTTTAATGATTATGATCCAATATAGGAAGTAAAACATCTCTTTGCCACATTGTGGCAACATTACCATAAAGCACTTCCCATCAGTCATAGAGTTTACAGTGCTTTGCTTTGTCTGTTTATCCATTGTGTCAAGTCCAATCTGAGTTTCTGTATAAGCCAGAGTTGCTGCTTCCATTGACATCATAAGCATGACTTCCTGTGTGCCAGTGTTATTCTTTTTTTCCTGTGAAGATCCATTAGACACAGGATGTTAGCCATGAAAGCAATCGTGCACTTTAAGCTTTCATGATGTAGGTAAGTCGCTATCATGTTACATCAAATGACATTTTAAAAGTGGATTTTTGTGTCTATTCGATGACACTTTCTTTGAAGTTAAATTGACTTTTAGTAATAGAAAAAATAAAGATCTTAGTTTAATTATGTTTTAGTAGAGTTTCACTTCCATTCTCCTTTACTACATCTTGTCAGTTTACTAAAACATTCTATCCCTATATACCTGAATAACATACAGTGACCTCTCATTTGGTTTTAGGAGTGACACCCAGTAGACCTTTAATCATTGATTGGCTTTATGAATTATTCAGACGGCCGCCAGTGTTGCAGGGGACAATGTCACACACACATATAACGCTCTACTCCCTGCCCACATGGACACCCTTCTCCTTGGGGCCTTTCTTTGTGTGAAAGCAAGTGGTGCAATGACACAGTCACTGATCATACACTGTGAAGAGAGGTGAGAGGTGTGTACGTATTTAGTTGCTCTGTGAAAACTAGTAAAAGCATATTTATGTGTGTTTGTGTGGCAATAATGTAACTGATATTAGATACAGTCGTCACGTTTCTGTCATTATGGGCCCCCCTGACTTGCATCAAGTTTCAGGACTGTAGTAAGACGACTCCCTACTGAGTTGCTCAGGAACAATAAAGTAGTTGTTTAGACAACAAGCTTCTATTTTTCAGACAACAATAACACACATGTCCTAAAATTAACCATTTCCAAAACTACAAATAGCTTGATTTGCAATGATTCTGCTAAATGGGAGAGTTTATAGCTTTCAGTCTGATGGAGATGGTTTTGGGCTCATGAATAATCCAGTTTACACCTCACCCAATTCTGAGGCTTGGTGTCACACCTGTCCAACCCTGTGCTTGTTGCCTAGTGTCCAAAAAACCCCTCTCTTCTCTGGAGGATTCATAGATGGGAGATAATAATTGTTTGACTTCTCAAATGGTCAAAACAGAAACAGCAGCTGCTCACACGCTGTTCTCACAGTAACCTCAGTACAGCGACCACTAATTTGCTTGCTACAAATTAAAAAAAATAACAGATGGCAGCTAGATCAAAACTATCTATTACATGTATAGGGGACACATTAATTGATCATACTAGACCTACAGATGCTATAAAGGGAATTACACAATGGTACCACTCTTATTATATCCTTTGCACAGTGTTTATAAATTGTAACTGATAGATTGTATTAATAGTTAATAATATTACAAATGCTTTATCAAAAGTATTTGTGGGTTTTTCATACTTCCTGATGAAGACAGCCGCTACAACAGTTAAGTGGTCCATTAGTGGGTCTTGAAAACACAAGTGTCTTGCCAGAGGATCATAACCTGGCGACCCTTTTTTATTAAGGTCTTTTAACAAATCTATATATTTACGTATTATCCTTTTACAACACTATCCATTATCTTACGACACTGAAGCAAACCAAACAGATATTTTAACTACTAACTGAGGTTTCCTTGGGCTAATTTGCTAACAATTCTCAACCAATTGTGTATCTATAGCAGTGAAATGGACTATCCCAAAAGTCTCTCCAAGTCAGGTTAGTTTTCAAGAAAAACAAACCCATTCAAATGACTGTCGTGCTGCTGAAGACCCAAATTTGTTAGCGAACAACAAACCAAGTCACAAGCACCAAATAGAAGCACCTTCTGAGTTACTTGTTTATCCAAGACATTTACATTCTTGCAAACCTTCTCTCTCACATTTGCAAGTTTTCCATTTCATAAACATGCACTAATAACTTTGAGTTCAACCTTTACTCTCAAATAAACTAGTTTATTTAGAAGCAAATGGTGACTCTAGTCATCACAACAACTATGTACTTGTATCCAAAGCACACTCCAAAAGTAAATACATATAGTTACGATGATGGTAATGAAGAGCTGCATATTTAAAAAGTAGCCTACTGTCAAATGTTGTTAGGGTACCTGGCTACCCACATTACTGCACAAATACAATCAATCATTTAATTTGATGTGTTTTATATACATAACTCAATCATTATCTGTTATCTAAAAAGCTTTACATGTTAACGCTCTGTGGTTTCTCATGGCAATGTTACACAGACCCGGCGGCAGACATACGTCTCTGGGAGGGCATTTGATTAACCAGGGCGGGCCCACCCCGAAACTTACATTTCCCGGGAAATCTGAATTGTCAAAGGGGGGGAGTTGTTAGACGCTCGAGATTTGTCAACGGGGGGCGGGTTGGTTTTGTGGCACTTTTGTAACGCTGTGCTAACTTGGGCAAGCACGCAGGCAAATTTGAGGAGCGCACACAGGGCGGAGTGAGGTTGGATGGAGAGAAGGAGAGAGAGAGAGATTGAGCGAGGCAGATAGCGTGTGCAGCGCGGTTTTAGGAGTTTGTGAGTTTGTGAGAGAGCCGGCTTGAGTCAATTTCTCTTCAAAATATAATTGATTGCCAGCCTCCCTTGTCCCTGGCAAATCAGTTACGTTGGTAACGTAACTGATTACGTTGGTAACGTAACGTAACAGTTACGTTGGTAACGTAACTGATTTCTTCTAATTTGCCTGCATCTGGCGCTGAGTTGCCATGTGCCTTTCATGAACCACTTCCTGATATCCATTGTTGCAGATAAATATAAAATGATAATAGCCAAACTAACCTAGCAAGAGTAAACTGACAGGCTGCTGTGCCGCATCTCACTCAAAAACCCACACGACTCAACCCAGCGAAAAACCAGTCTCGCGAGCAGCCTTTCATTCAGAATTTCATAACAAAATAAAAAAATGTTATTAAACTAATCTTTCAACATAGTTTAAAACAAAAATAAATATTAGGACAGAGCCCTACAAATAACAACCATAAACATAATAATAAAACAATTAAAATGTTGTATTCAGCCCTGATTAAAACAGCGGGCC
>NW_011358210.1:17857-22342 GCF_000735185.1 Notothenia coriiceps | reverse complement strand
TTTAACGTTGAAATGGCAAGTGCAACAGGTGAAGATGATGTTGTTGCGGAATTGTTGTGAGTACCCTTTTCAAGACGACAATTCAGTGAAAAGACGGACATTATAACGGCGGCAGAGGGTTTGTGTGTGTCTACAGAAGGTCCAGTTGTGATAGACAAGGTTTGCCACTGGTTATTTGTAATCTCCCCGTGAGAACTCATAGTCCTGTCTCATTTTAAGGCCCAGATACACCGGCCCGAAATCGGCAGTAAATGGGAGTCGGGCCGAACATGAGCGTGGGCACGCCCTATTCGGAGTGGTGTGCCGACCTGACGCCTTTTCTTGCAGATTCAACATGTTGAATCGGCGTCGGGAACACCACCGGAAGTCGGACAAAGGGATAACAATGATTGGCTGTTCAGCTAGCGAATCAGTGCATGAGAAGCGTTAACGGAAGTGAGGGAGGTAAACAAATTATTTAAAATGGAAGATGGAACACACACGGACGGCTATTTCACCTCATCGGTTTATAGAGCTCCTTTTTGTTTATGTTTTCAATGGACGAGAGTGAAAATGGAAAGAAAAACGCTATTTGTTGTTTGTTTATATCACGGAGTCTGTTCTTCTTCTCTGTCTTCCGGTTGTTCCGGTTGTTGCCTCTTTTTAATGATGAATACACACTACCGCCGCCTGCTGGTAAGGAGAGTTATTGCCACTCACGCATACCGCAGTTCATACGTTCTCGGCTCGGATTTGCGGTGTGTTCCAGTGCGCGAAGTCGGCAAATACGCAGGAGAGTCCGGCGACGCAACAGTCAATGTCGGCATTGGCGACTTCTCAGGTGACTGGCCGGTGTATCTGGGCCTTTAAAGCTAGCCAATACAGGGTGTGTTACATAGTGATGTCATTATGTTACGAAACTAAACAAAGGAGTCCAATGGAGGCGTTTCAGGCAGAGGAGGGGGAGAGTGCGTGGAAGGGAAACTCCATCTGCTGTGAACTTTTGCATTGTTGCCTTTGCAGACCATTTACATTCACCTATAAAGCACATACAGGAAAGCCACAAAAGGCACAATAGGACCCCTTTAAGTACATTTTGCTGATAATACTTGTGTAACATTTTCAAAGCAGGACTTCTACATGTAACAGGGTATTTTAACAACATAGTTTTGCGACTTTTACTAAAGTATATGACCTGAGTACTTTTTACACCACTCACACCTAATCCGTCTTTCCTTCATCTGCCCTTTTAGATCCCTTGTCGCCCTTCCTCCCCTCCTCTCCTCCCTTTCTCCATCTCCTGCTCACCCTGGTAATACCCAGCCCATCAATCCTCCTGACATTATCAGTGTTTAACAGGCCTGCAGGCTTTATGCTAATTATCATTACAGGTCGCTTGTACGGCCGAGTACTCCTGCCCAACAAATCTACCCCCAATAAAACCTGTTCACTAAGGAGACATCTTATAATCAGCCTCAGATAAGGAGGCAAGGAGTGCCGTACAGAATGCTGAAATATAAACAGCAGCACACATGAACGCAGTCGTGTCTACAACAAGTTTCCTTATACTTATAGTGAACTTGGGAAGCCCAGAGTACAGAAGGTCTCACTAACAATTCATGAACTCATAGAGGAATGTGTCTTTCTGGGAATTTAAGATATCATTTGTGATCAACCGTACCGTGAACCAGGGATAAGGAATTGGTTTTGGAAGCCCAAAAGATAAAAGCTTGACGCATGTTATAACAAGCTGTGGAAAGTTGCAATATTATTTTAGCACACTCCTGAAAGGTACGGACTAAGCTGCCGGTCTCAGATTATCCAATTGCAAGCGTTCAAACGAGAAAAGAATAAGGACATATGAAGGAAATGTCACTGTCAAAATACAAGATAATGTTGCTCAGAGCTGTGGAAGCTAAATCAATGAATTCACCAGCAAAGAAAGCCTGATGTTTATTAAAGAAACAGCACCTAAGGTTGGAGTGCATAATTGTTTGTGTAGCACTACCTTGAAAGCGATTACAATTTATTGTGTGACCTGCTTACAAAGTGCTCCAAGTAATTGTTATGAAATATAGAAGATGAAATGAAAAGCATTAAAGATTTGTTGTATTTGAAAAGGTTTCATATATGTGGCTTGCTTTATTCTTAGCACCTTTTCTCTCTTTTGATTTTCAGTATAATGTAACCTCTATTGTGTTGCAGCATCATTTTCACCATTGCTTTTGAACCCTTTCATCTTTCTCCTGTAAGACTTTCAGAATGTTTGAATGAATTAAGCTACAAATGTATATAAATGTTAAATGTATCCAGTACTTCATATCTGCAGATCAGATGCAACTACACAAACGGACAGGAACTGGTTTTGCGACATTTAATGTGTTGTATTTAGGTAGTCAAATGAAAATATAGAGACACCATGTGATCAGGAACACATTTGGTGTCTTTTTCTATATATATTTTATTCCCATGAGAATACAGCCAGATGTTTAAAGGAAAGCAAATGAAGTTACAGCTGTCAGTCATATTATCTCCGTTGTGTTAGTTGACATTCCTTCAGTCCATTCCCATTATAGATTGTTTTTTAGGTGACTTCCTGTATGCCTCAGAGAATGGAAAATGAGACTCACATTGAAAAATGATACTTATTTCTAGAGGAGCATTTTTTGACCTCTAGAGCCACCATGTGGCAGCACATGGTACATCACCAGAAATAAAATCAAACAAATGCCTCGCTGACCTGACAGCAGAGCAGCAATAACAACACTTAAGTAGAAAACACAGAAAACGTTTCTAGCAGTCATAGCATACAGCCAATTATTTCACAGCCTCAAACCTCTGTATTGGTATTCACAAGTCCTAAACTTTCGCCAATTAGAATAAAACTCTCTAATAAAAAGCAGCAGTCGCTTTGGGAGTGAGTCATCATGCCAGAGTGAAATAAGAAGGGGACGGCCACCCGTGCTGACCTTCAAAATACACAAGGCCTGCAATTAGTAGTGTCCCTGCCGTGAGCAGGCCGCCTCATCTCCGTCAAAAGGAAACTAACACCCTCAGTAGCCCCACAGACTGGATGCTGGTAGCATTTCTGTGGCACACAAAGGTCACCTTGCAATACATGAGCAGTGAGCGAGTAAAGAGACCGAAAGCTAATTAAGAAAATTGTCATAATTAAGTGCAAGGAGAAGGGTGACTTGGGAGGTTGTCGAGGCGCAAGTTCAGCGATTCAGCACAACTGGACCTGCAGCCAGCCCCGATGGAATTTTAATAGGATGGTGTTGGTCATTTTTTGGTTGGGTGGAGGCCTCTCTCCATGACATATGGAAATTAAGGATAGAGAAAAGATTTAGCTTGCGGGCCTAAATTAAGTCAGTGCTGGTTATAGAAGTATCTTTTTTTTTCCCGGGGAAATAAGTGAAGTGGTGTTTTGGTTAACGGGCGTACAGCAGAGCTATGCATAATAATGTAGAGGGCAATTAGGAGCCTGAGGATTAGAAGTCATGAGCCTGCATGGCCTCTTCTTCATGAGACACACACGCTATCTCATAGCAACTCTAAACCACTAACTATGAATGAGGCCGCTGGAGAACAGAGAAATGTCTGCGAGCACTCTGAGGAGATCCGATCACACCCACAGAGATCTATTTGTGTTGACAGCCCCTGACAGCTTAAGTGCCATTTGTATCTAAACGGACTCGATCATTCAAAACAGGGGTGTGTTTTGCATCAAATCCCAAATGAGGTCTCGTTTCATTGTGTCACACTGAGGGACAGAGCAGATAACCCCCCCCACCCTCTCCTCCCTCTCCTCCTCCTGCTCTTCCAGGATGGGTGTGACTCGGGAACATGTGCTGTATCTTCACAGTGACAGTGTAATTAACCTCTGGAGGTGTTGGAAGAAGGGTTCAGATCAAGACCTGGGTGTACCTGTCTGTCCCCGATGGTTACGGCTGCCGGCGGACACCGGGTCAACGCAGAGCATCACCAAGGCAACGAGGAAGGCCACCTGCACAGGCCAAGCTGACCTCCTCCACACTTTCATCCTGGGAGAGGGAGAGGGGCAAAGACGGGAGTAGAAGAAGAAGAGGTTAGTGAGACCCAACCCCTTGGTGGAAAAACAAAGAGAAGAAGCCAAGAGGCAGAAGAGCACAGTAACACAAAATATTGCTTTTCAAACAAAGGAAAGGCGAGCTGGCAAAGGGCCAAGGAGAACATGATAGGGAAATGTATTCCTGCAACATATAATGTGGGTATAGCTCACTAGCGGTACCACTACAGTATGCTACAAGCATTGGTATGCCTATGAGTATCACATTAGGATTAACTCTTCCAATTTTCTCCTGGCAGCAGATCATTTCTAGAAAGTTGACTTTATGGTACATGACTATTAACAAAGAGACACGAGGCTTGTTATTTTGTGTCATTTATCATCCCATACACAATTGTCTTTATGAAGAAAATCACCATCACTTTCGTATAGCCTAAGGATACTTCCCCCCCCCCCCT
>NW_011358210.1:0-17831 GCF_000735185.1 Notothenia coriiceps | reverse complement strand
ACACACACACACACACACACACACACACACACACACACACACACATGCTCACACGCTCACACGCTCACACACACACATTAACAAACAGAGCACAGGCATTCTCAAGATGATCTGAGAACATCAAGTCTCGCTCTTTCTAAAATGATCCTTCCTCCTGTGTCACCCCGCCCTCCCATCTCTCTACGTGTCTCTGTGGGCTGAAGGGTCTGAGTTGTGTCATTTCCTGTCGTAATCACACAGCAGTGACATGGTGGGCTCATTGAAATGCAATGAGACAATCCCACCTCGGCCACAAATGTATCTGTGTGCCCTGCATCCAAACAGCTTCATCTGCCAGCACACGCACAATCACCAACATACGGCCGTGAATTCGGGAAATGACACTCGTGCATAAAATCTCAGTGACCTTATCAGTCACATCGGTGTGCCGTGCATCAAAAACAAAACAGTGAGACACTTCCTGCGAGATGGGGGTGTGGCTGTTTGTCAGTCACAGAGATTACATCATTTGTCAGGTCAGTGCATGAAGTGTGAAGAATAGAAACTGCACTATAACCTCTGATGTGTTTCCTGTTTCATTTGTAACGGTGTTCATCTTTGGGCTTTTTTGGAAAAAAGCCCTGTTTATCTTTCTCAAATCAATAATGTTATCGCTAAGTGGAGTAATTGCATTTCCTAAAGTGCTGTGTATCAGACTTGATTACAAAAACAGGAGTGATGCATTTATTTGTAAGCCTGTTTCAGATGGTTTTACAAGACAAACAACAATTGAATTTAAAACACTAGTCCCCGCAGGATGATGCTGTGGTTGATCCAGAGCAAGGTTTCTCTACAGATTCTCCTATCTCTTAAGGTCATTCACTATTTCTTCTGATGAATTTGAGCTTTTTTTTTAAGCGCATGGGAATAGGTTAACACTTTTCTTTAGGAGTTTGGTCAGTGTGGACGTTAAAATAAAAAGGTAAAATGTATGATGTATCAGGAAATGTATGATCCTTCACTTGATGCTGTAAAAGAGAAAAACGCTGCAGTGTCTGTCCAACCAAGTAATGACACCATACTCACTTAGTCTTGGTTATTAATCGTGTCTCTCTCACACACACTCATCTTGTGAATGAGCTTACTGATATATTAGCTGGCTAATTTAATGAGACAACAGTGGGCTTTAATTAAATATCAGATATATAACACTGTCACATACTGCCAGTAGAGTGAGGTTTCTACCTGACCAACTTTACATAAAAACAGCCTGTAAACCTGCAATTTAGTATTCTCTGTACATTGAAGTTCTCATTTCCAGCAATTCAGTTCAGTAATGCTATGTTGGCTCTGTGTAAATATAGAGTACGGTTTAGACCTGCTCTGTATGAAAAGTGTCAGAGGAAAACTTCTGTTATGATTGCAAGCTATTCAAATACAACTTCTTTTTTTTAAACTAGATGATTAAAACTTTACAAGTTTTCCAAAGGCTGTGTTGAATCCTGAAATGTCTTATCTACCAGATTTAAAATAGTTTTTACATTCACACGAATAGGGTTTATATGGAATTTTGAACTTTTTACAGTAGAAAAATTAAGAAAAATGTAGGAAGAAAAACGTTATCTTTAGTAAGGGTTGTGTCGCATGGAAAATAGAGATTAGAAACTACAGGCATCACACCAGTATCTCACTACGCTGATTCTCTGCGCCCGGGCCCAGAACCGAGAAGACAAAAAGCGTATCAGTGTAAAACAAAGTGCATCTCCCTAAGGCGGCAAGATATTGAAAATGAAACTGGCGAAAGCACAAAGCCCAATGGAACCTTACGTGAAGCGTTTCAGATTTCTACCCATATTAACATTCAGTTAGGGTGTGTAGTGTTCTGCTTCTTTATATTTGTCTGCCTCCGACTCGAAAGCATTACAGCTTTCTGCTCCCCGCCATTTCCTCTGGGTCTCTGGGCAGATAGAGTTGGGGTGTGCCCGAACGCAGAAGCACACACAGAGACACACAAAGTTAAATTAACACAGCAGTATGTATTCAGAAGCCCCAGTCACCACGGCCTGCTATTTTCCACGGTTCATGTTTGTCTCTCCGTGTCTCCTGATACGGCTCTCTACAGTATCCGTTGTGTGTGCGTCGAGATAAGATAATCATTACTTCTTCTTCTTCTTCAAGCTAAAAAGTCAATACCCCCAACGGTAATGTCTAGTCATAACCCACCGTTTCTTCACCACCAGGCGTGTGTGTGTGAAGAATGACTGTGGCATTAGGCGGTGAAGTAAACATCTTGGATATATCATGAGTCACACATGAAAAACACACGCACAGGCCCAACTAAAAACAGTCCTCATCAACTTGGAATAAGACTACATGTGATGTGTGACTTGTGAAATGTACTGTATGTACTCTGATACACACTGTACATGTTTTAAATTGTGTATATATGACATTACATAATAAAGTTTAATTCATGCTAATTATTTTCTGCTTATATCATAGATAATATAATATTTCACACAATACAATATTTAGCATGTGTTAGTTTGCTTCTACGGTTATCAGAATTGAAAAACACATCCCTAACCCTGACCCTAATTGTATTGCGATGTCTAAAATAACTTTCAAATACACCTACATATATACTGTAGTATAATGCTAATGCTATCAATCAAGTTGATTTTTGTATTTGTTTACTTCAAATTGACTCTCTTTTTGCAAATAATTGATACTCAAAAAGTATATGAAGGGACAAAGTAATTGAACCAGATGTATAGTGTATAATATATTGTTTAAACTGGTATGTAACGACACCCCTATTTATTTTTTATTTTGGTAGCTCTGTGCATGACACACACGCCATAGATATGTCCTTTTAAATAGACTTTCCAAACATTAGGGTTTCGTCTTTTTTGGAAACTCTTCAACGTCAAAAGCATTTATATAAGTGTATGATTCTTATAGTTTTTAATATAGGGAGAGGTCAGAAACCCTCTGAAGGACACATAATAACTGCACCTGTTTACCGCCATCCACCCGTATCACCACACCTCCCAGCACTGTATAGTTTTCTCCAATAAAACCAACAAGCAATTAAGTAGAGGATCCTCTGTTTGGAGAAATTGCCGGGTTGGGAGAAATAATGGAGAAGAAAGTTGTGAGTGAAAGTCTGACTTCAGGGCCATTACCCGACTCTGGTATTGACTGCAGAGTTCAGAGAGTGGCCTCGGCACAAAGGTGCCATTACACCTCAAACGATCGGCCTGCACTTCAGTTCAAATTCCACCGTGTTGCACAAGCCATCGTATCAGAAACTGGTGACCACCGAATATATGTGTTTGTCAAAGTGCTCAAAATGCTGGTGTTGTTCAAGGTTTGTCTTTGCCCCCTTCTTATTCTTACTCCTTCTTATAGCTTTCATGTCTTTCTCTTCTCTCCTTACTTGCCCTCGCCCCGTTTCAATGATGAATGTCAGAAATGATCTGAGTTTCAATGTGTGTTTCCGTTGTCAAAGCAGGCAACCAGTCACCTCAGGGAGAATAGACACACCTCTCAAGCTGGTATACAATGACATGAGCAGAATACTTCACACACACACACACAAACACATATTCTCATACAGTTTACACCAGTGTTGCTAAATGTACAATAGTTAATGTATTTGCACGATCATTTTGCCCTCTGTACGATCAATACTTTCAAAAGTGTAATAATGTACGATAATTGCCCTTTTCGTGATGCTAGTGGATGGATTGAGTATGGCATGTCTAATTTAAATTGGTCTGTGTTCACGCATTTCTTCTCACATGACCTCTTTTCAGCCATTGATGAACTTGACTCGCAGTCGCAGGCACAGATGTCGTTCTCTTGCCCGCTGATCAATGCTTATTTAAGTAAACTTGAACGAGAGATGGATCAATAGATAGGTAAATATGTGTTAAAGTTAAATAACAAATGAATGCTATTTGTTTTTTGTGGTTATTTTGCGCTTGAAATACCATCATTTTAAGCCTCTGGTACAATAGTGTAACACTTCTTTATATGTCAACACTGGCTAATCTGTAAACAGACAAACACACACACAGAATCACACACCGATACACTCCTCTCACACAGCATACAAAGTATGAACAGCATTTGTTTCATTAGTTGTGTTTACTTGACACATTCTCACATTGCGAGGAAGTCTAATTAAAGTCCTTTAACAACCTCTCGCACTAAGGCGGAGGAGGGGAAGAGGCAGGTGCAGGCTGTTAGTTGTTTAATGGTGGGGTGGAAAAAAAGCAGACGCTAACAGGCTAATAAATATTAGCTTGCTAGCACAACAAGTCAGCAGCCACGGCCCAGTCCCTGGTTTCCTCTTTACAAGTCAGCCGTTTAAAAGCCAGACAGCCAGCGCTGTTTTGGCATAGATCAGAGACCCTCCTCCGAGCCGCTGACAGACAAAGGAAGGGCCCGGGCTGTAAATCCGGCCCACTCTAATAAAGCAATAAAAGGCCATTAAAAATCAGTGTCCCTCAGCAGTGGAAGATGGATGAAAAGGTGGAAAGTAAAGCAGACACTTTTAGATGGCCGTACACACCCACACACATTTTGGCAGGTTTCCACACAGACTGGTATAATGCAATATTGATGTCTTTCTCCTGTTGTTACTGCTCTTTTATCCTTGCTGGCTGCAGCTCGCTTCTGTGCTAAAAAACACGTAAACACTGTGATTTAGAACAGTGAAGCGCTTTTTATGGACTGTGCTCACTCGGTAAGCTCTCTGTCTCTTAGCTGCCATTGTAACAGCAACGTCTGCAGCAGCGTTTCCGGCTACAGAGACCTCATATCAGCCGACATGTTAATCAGATTATCATGCACAAATACAAATCTCACACTCTGGGTGAACCATTTGTTACTTGTACCAAAGGAGCAGTACTTATTAAGAAGGGGATTGTAATTATTTATGAGAACAATAAGGCCAAATTAAGCATTTCAATTGTCCAAATGTTGTAGCAGGAAGGGAAATGTTCTGGTATTGTAAAATTATTTGTGCTGTCAGTGGGCTCCTTTCATTCTAACCAGTTTGTATACTGTACAACATTTTT
Source organism: Notothenia coriiceps (assembly GCF_000735185.1). Lineage (NCBI taxonomy): Eukaryota > Metazoa > Chordata > Actinopteri > Perciformes > Nototheniidae > Notothenia > Notothenia coriiceps. The sequence continues at coordinate 12,762 of NW_011358210.1, read as the reverse complement.
TCTTCCCTTCCTCACCTATAGAGGGATCAAACAGAGGTATAGAGGAGAGAAGTGCTGAGGCACAGCAAGGGCAGGGGGGTGGGGAGACAGGACAACTTAGCCAAGTAATAAAACATGCTTTCCCTCACCCGGTCAATGCTCCTGTCTGTACAAAGAATAAGAAACGGATAAGAACAAAGAGTGTCTGTGTGTGTGTTTGGCAGTGTGTCGCGACCCCCGACTGGGCCCTTCCTCTGTGACTGCAGGTATCGAATGGCGGCCGGGAGCCAAACAAAAGCCGGTCGAGGCCCTGACAGAGTCTCCCTAGAGCAGCGGCTGCTCATTGTGCTTTGTGCCTAAATTATGATTAATGGAAAATGAACAACCTTGATGTGAAGCCTGATTTGATTTTCTATGAGGCCCGGCATCGCTGAAGTCGTAGCTATACTCCTCTGGCCAAGAGAAAACACGCTGGACAAACACTCATCGAAGCTCAACTCCTGGCCTACCGACCCCTTTCATACAAACAGCCTAAAATCAATGGACACACAGATAAAGAAGCTGCTTTCACAACCTTCCTTCCTCTCTCACACACACACAAACACACACTTTCAGAAACTCAGACATCTTGATTATATCAGTCCCCTCTGCTGCTAATGACCAGCTTGCGCGTAATTATATTAATTACCGTACGTGCCACGCCTGTCAATTGGCCAGCCAAAAGGAAAGGGGGCGCTTGATACAGAGTAGAAAAAGGAGAAGAGAGGCGAAAGGAAGAGAGAAGGAAAAAAGCAACAAATGAAGGAGTTGGAGAGTGGGAAATGGCAGAGAAGGGGGGAGGAGAGGAGAGAGCGAGAGGTCGGGGAAGATATAGTGTAGAGAGAGTGAGAGAGAGACAGAGACGGAGAGCGGGGAGAGAGAGAGGAAGCCTGATCAATTGTTCATTTTACAAAGTCACTGAGACGTGTCAGCAGTGTCAATAAGTGAATTAATTTGTCTGTGGGTCTCCAGAGCATGACACCATATCACTCTGCTCCCCTGAGACAAGCAGGGCCTCTAACCCTCCACACACACATGCACACACATGCACACACATGCACAAACACACACACACACACACACACACACACACACACACACACACACACACACACACACACACACACACACACACGCAGGAGCATATACTCGAACACTCTTGCAAAGCAATCCCATACAAGGACCATTCACGGATTTGAGGAATTGGGTACACAGAAGCATTTTGTTGTGTTTGTATCACAAGTGTTTTGATGCTTGCAGATGCATATTCTCACCACACACAAAAACCTTGTTTTTTTAAGCATTTGAAAGGACATTAAAAGATCTCATGCTTAGTCCACACTTTCATGGGTGTATGCGTTTGGCCTTTCGTACACACCTCTAAATAGTTTTAGGTCACTGAATACAGAGCTTTTTCTTATTTTTCTCCCAGTGTGAAGATGACATGCAGACAGTGAAAACTGAGGTTTGGGTAACGTCAACGTGTGCACCGTTGTCTCCCATGTGAGAACGGAACAATTGCATCAAAAGTATATGTTGAAAAGGCTGTAAATTAATTATCTGGATATTTACCTACCTTAACCCTTAACACAAGATTGCTAACCCTCAAAAAACAAGTCTTTACCAAAGATGTGTGAATGTTCCTTGTGGGTCCCTGCAATGCGTCTATATGAACATGTGTGTGTGTAGGCATGTAATTCACTTTAGATTAAATTCATTCAAATTGAAATATATTGCTAAATATACACACACATGAAAACACACACGCAAAAAGGATTCACCCTCAACCAAGCAACCATCCCCAGGGGAGGCTATTGTCCGCTGGTGACTGACATCAGTCAGCCGCGAAGAGGGACCTTCGAACCACTCGCTGCCTGCTGTTTTCATTATAAAGCCATCACCTCCAGCACACACACAGACACACACATATAAACTGTATACCGACACATTCACAAACACACTCACACACTCCCTCACTCCTCTGGCCGATATCCTCTCTGGTGAAATCTTTCTCTCAAACATCCGACTCTCCTCTCAGTTAACGTACACATTAGGCCCTGGCTTCCTCTATATCCTCTTTACTTGATTTTCTATCTCTTCCTCTCCTCGCCTAATGTTCTCCCCCCCCCCNCAGCCCCCGCCCCACCACTCCCTCCCTTCCATTCATGAGGTGCGGTGATGTTTGAGGGCTGCTGTGATGACCGCCTCAGGCTCCGTCACCACCGCACCACTTCCTCGCTGCGGCTTCACAGTGGACCCACGCTGCAGAGCATGCTGGGAGCTTTTCATAATCCCACAAACACACTAACACTGTCGCTCACGGTTAGCAGCACATCTGCCAGCTGCCAGAGGGGGAGCGAAGAGAGCCGCCGCACACAGACGGACGCACACAAGCACACACACACGAGCAGAAGCAGCAGATTGCATCCAAGGTGATAGATAGAGCACTGTGGGAATGAACTGTGCCTGTTCAATTACAATCATTACTATCACTTTGGGAGATTTGTCATGGTCAAAGTGAGTCGGAGCTGTGGAGAAACCACCTTGAGGGCTGAAGTATTATTTGAATTATTTGAAGGAGTGGTGTATTTTCCCCATTTTCATTAAAAGAGCTACGACGTCTTGAAAACACTCTCCCTATCGAAAATGACAGACATTAAAACATAAATTAATTACGCCCCAAATTAGAAACAGATGCTTAAAAATAATCTCTCAACGTTACATGACTGACTCTTTAAAAGCACTTGGCACCTTAAGAAAAGTAATCCACTTAATCTGTCAACTTCTTACAAGGCATGAAAGGAGAATATTTGGATGTGTCTGCTGTGCCTTTCACCGTCTTTCCCGGGATGGACAGGGGGAGGCCATGTGGCCGGGTGGGCTGTCAGTCAAAGCAGGAACTGTTAGATGCAATTAGAGCGAGGCTGGATGGTGTGATAGCGGCGAACAGATGACCGAGGCCTCGCTGTCACTGGTTGACTGACAGAGCGGAGAATGGAAGACAAGGAACATACACACAGCTGTGGCTTCCAACATGAGATCTCCACTGTTTGGACCAGTTGGTATCTGCTCTAATAAAATGATTACAGGACACTTTAGAAAGCTTAATGGATTGGATCAACTGTGTTTGAGAGCTTTTGTATTAATGTGTTATAGCTTGGTGTGGGTAAACTATGACCTTATGCTTTGTTACTCCACTGTACTCATAGTTTTTGAGCTTGTGTGTGTTTTGTTAGCGGTGAAGTTGAAGAAAATTAGTGAAAAACACTGTTTAATGTCTTCAGATAGATAATACTGGCAGATCAACATCATTTAAGTAGGCTACATCCATAGATGTATCAGAAATTATTTTTTTTAAAAACGTTATGTTTCACAAAAAGAAGATTAACACTACAAACTACAAAAAGACCACATAAGCATTACAATGGGATTTTAACTACGGTTGAAACTGTTATTGTATTATTGAGGCCAATAACGAGATTAAGAAATGTGTTAACAATAATCGCAAATAGGATAATTTCTACATTAACAGGTTAACAGTCTTAATATGGATGATGCATTAGATTAGCTTTTTTCACAATTTATTTCACAACAAACATATTAAGCGGGACATTTAACAGTCTTAAAGTCTACATGTGTTCTTTGGTGGAAAAAAGGGATTTAATGGTGTCCATGTTTTAAAATTACCTCACACCTAGCTTGGCATTTCTGAACTGCAGGTTGGTAATTATTGGCAATATAGCTGAAATGATCCTACAGTGGCCAATATATTGCCTCTAATTTTCTTGCATTAGTGGTTGGGTGATTCCATTAGGGCTGTAAACGCTAAGAAAATAATTCTAATTAAGATCAAAATGGAATATATTGACTAAATAAATAGCTTGAGGCAGACTACGCCAAAGTTGAAACCAGTTTTAGCTTTGACAGATTAGGTCATCAATCACTATTCAAACATTTAGCATTGCATGTGGATTACATTATTGATGAAATTATCCCGTACTGATTTAGAAAACGCACTCAAAACACTGCAACAGAGGAGAGGATATGAGTCTGTTAGCTATAGAAACAGGCGGACAGTAATTCCCTTTATTCATGGAGGCCTATATGACTTAGTGGCTATACATTAGATGTCATATGTTACCAATCAGCACTGAAAAACTTTGACTTTAATCAAACGTGTTATGTCAATCGATTTCACATAGATGTATTAGGTTAGTAGAAAGCAATAATATTACATTTAAATTACAATATTGGGTTACATTTAATATTATTGCTTTCAACCAACATTTAACTTTAATACATTTAATTAAAGTCAACGGTCCAGTTATGTCAGTAAGGTCTGTCAGCCCGGCTGAACTTTTTTAACTATGGGTCATGACCTTTGTACATCTCGGGTTTGCGGTTGAAACAAGAAACACGCTACGCTCGCGCTCATGGATCTAATATTCCTCTTTCCTCCATTAGAGTCATGGATCTCCAGTTTGAGAAGAGACATCAGTCCCTGGGTGAATTTTTCTCTGAACCCTGATTTCATAAGGATGAGTGAAGACTTTATTGTCCACTGCTTCCACATGACGCCTATTCGTGCTCTCTGACTCGATACACCCAGATGCTGCCCGAGATGAAAAGCTGTCCAGGACCCTGTCATTTACAAATGAGAGGCCTTTCTCCATCTTTCTGCTCATGACATGAAAGAAGGTCTCTGCTCTCCTCTCTTTTCACCTCCTCTCAGTTGGGAAGTATTCATTCATCACAGTCAATCTGTTAATTGTCAGTGTGTGTGGAGGTGATCTCCAATCTGTCGCGATGTTGTCACCTCACAATTCCTACATGCCTGATCCAAATGTATTCACCCAGAATGCCTTCTACACACAAACACACACCGATCATCATCATCTCATTGTTTTTCTCCCTCACACATGAAGAAGCACACACAGATTGACAAGATCCCATTGTGCAGAGTTGCTTCTATTACTTACACACGAACACCCACACACATAGGTCATTTCATGCTTATTTCTCCCTCACACACACACACACACACACACTATCTCCGTCCCTCCGCCTCATCTCTCACACATTTTTTTTTTATTTCTCTCGCCTCCATTGCTCTCCCTTCTCCTCGCAGCCGTCCGTCGCTTCCCTGCTTAGCCGTGTGTCCTCATGCACAATCACAAATGCACACAATACACCACACACCCCCAGAACCCCCATCGTTCCCAGCCAGTCATCTTGAACATCCCTCTGTGGGGTAAGTAGATAGGAGGCTGTTGAGACATGTACACTGTAGTGCCGGCCCTCTGAGGATAACGGCTGTCCCACCGCTGGGAGCGACTACAGGAGGAAGGGTTTAGATGAGAGTGAGCCTGGATAGAGGAGTAATTGCCAAGCCTGTGAGTTTGTTTGTGTGTGTGTGTGTGTGTGTGTGTGTGTGTGTGTGTGTGTGTGTGTGTGTGTGTGTGTGTGTGTGTGTGTGTGTGTGTGTGTGTTGCTTGGTGACAGGGGGTCAGGTTGGAGAGAGTAATCTCCTCAGGATTAAGAGTGCTGCTCCTGTGTTAATGTGACTGTCAATGAGAATTAAGTCCCCCGGACCGATCCTCTCCACCCTGCTCTCCTCTCTCTCACCCTCTCCCCCCTCTCCTCCATGTCCTCCCTGTCACACTAATGACACCACTTTCTGTGGAGTGCCAGTGCGGGAGCGCTTAAAACAATGGGGAAATAATTACACTGTTTCAATACAGTACAAATTGCAGAGATGAGCAACGGGACAGCAGCGAGAGATATCAGGGAAAAGGGGAGAAGGAGGGATGGTGGGGGTGTCAGAGGGAGGGGTTGAGACAAGGATGACTAACAATTACAACACGATAGGGGTTGGGTCTCATTACTGCAACCATTAACATGCACCAAGTAATTTTCCCCTCTTAGTTTGAGAGAGAGAGAGGGGGGAGGGGAGAGAGAGAGAGAGAGAGAGAGAGAGAGAGAGAGAGAGAGAGAGAGAGAGAGAGAGAGAGAGAGAGAGAGAGTGCCCATTCTGCAACACAACTCCCAGCCCCCGTGCGCAATCTGCCCGGAGAGCCCGCCGGCACCTCATCTCTCTCACATATGTCTGAGCTCGTGCGCTCTCCTCTCTATTCCGAGCTGATCACGATCCATGCAAAGCGATTAGTGAAGGCGCGTGAAAAGAGCCCGGTCAGCGGATCAGCCTCGCGGATCACTCAATAGCTACTAAGCAGCGCGAAGCTTCGACCGATCGCTTATTTAACCTCACAGCGGTGAAACACTGCATCAATCTCACCTCAATCTTCCACACACACGGTCAGCGGAATTGACTGGCCGCTGGAATCGGCTCATCGTGTGTGCCATTTTTACGCATGGCAATCACGCGCAGAGAGGATATAGTCCCTTGGAGATCACGCTTTTCTTGGGAAATCCTGCTGTTTTTTAAAGAAATAGCACCTCTGTAATAATGTATGTTTTCGCCGCACTGACTGCCAGGAGTATCAAAGTTGCTTTCAGTCAGTCACCATCCTTTCTCTCCCTCACATCTCTAAAGCCAAAGTCCCCCTCTGACCCCATCCTTGTTTCATTAGCCTATTGACCGTTCACAATGAAAAGACACAAGGAATTACAATATGAATCAATGAATGTAGTAAAAAAAAACACCATCTTACCCAGATCTATAAACTCGATGGCTTGATCATGTGGAATTGTAAAGGATCCAGGTGACAGTAGAGCGCTTTCCCACTTTCTGCTTCAACTCCACTGATTCTTCCAATAAACAATCCTTTAGAGCCAGTTCCCGGAGCTCGTGAACAGTCACTCTGAGGCAGGGGTGAGGTATAGGGCTACTGCCACGCCAGAGTACCAGCCGTCCGGAGCCGGGTGAGAAAACAGAGCTCGCGCAATAGCGATGTGCTCCAATGTGCCATGATCTTGCCGCGTGCCATCTCAAAAGCACACTGAGGAGAAAGTCAGCAAAAGTGCGTTAATTCCCCCCAAAAGAGACACCGGGCTTGGTTTTTTTTTTTTGCAGACACTCCATACAAGTTTATCCCCCTGGCTGCGCGCCACTGTCACACAGAGGCGTTAAAGTCGCCGGAGAGATGCTGATGAGAGTGATGGTGTAGTGATGCAGGAGTGATAGTTGCGCTCCCGTCGCTCCTCCCGAGCAGGGATCGATTGGACATGAGAAATGCGATGCGAACCCGTCTTCCCCATTCAGAACACGTGCAACAGCGCCCGCCCAGTTCACCAGCGCCCAAGTACACCCCCTCTCTTCCTCACTGATGTCATGTAGTTTACAAGTAGCTGGACTGTTGGGGTGGATGGGAAGAATGAGAGAAAATGGGGGTTATGTGTCTGTATGTCCAAGGAGAGATCATTTGTACAATGCATAGAGTTCAGCTTATCAAGTTGTGTTTGTTAGTTCATGGACAACTTTTAATGGTGCATGAACTCGTCATACATTCGGATATATCCTTAAGAGTAAGATATACAAGGTCTCTGAAGGTTATTTACTTTTTTTTTAAAGATGTCTTTGGCAAGTTTAGTCTCTTTTGGAGAGATAGATTGCGGAAATGGGCCGCAGGCTGAACCCAAACTTGGGCCACCCGTAGCAAGGACTGAGCCCCAGTAAATGGCCGTTTTAACAAGTTAGCAGCATCCCAAGGTTATTTATTGTGTCTGAATGTGTATGAGTTTGCCTAATAGCGATCACAGGCAGGAGGTCATATCTTACACTTCACTGTTCACCTCTCCATTACTTGTGTATACCTCGAGTGTTGAGGAGGGGGTCCGGTGACTGACAGGTGATCAAGTCAATGACCCTCTCCTCATCACATAATAGCCAACCCCACCTCTTCACTTCGATCATGTTACAGATGCTGTCTGGATATCAATACTTGGTTCTGTGCTTGGTTAATACGCGCGGATGGTGTAAATCTAACCCCCCCACCACGATGTTAAACAGAATTTAATCACCGCCGCCTCTCCGTTACGCACCAGGAGACAGCCTATCAATTATTCCATCCCTAGAATATTCTAGTGTGTTGATGGCGATTGATTGCTTTGCGCTGTATTTGCAGTCGTTAAGACCTAGAGGAGGTCGATGTCTGCTAACGACCCAAGGTGAGGAGTATCTGATACGTTCAGATGTCTTCCTTGTTTTCTTGTTACCAGCCGGGCTAGCTCCATACTGTGAGCCATATTGTCTCAGCGGATGCACATTTTGTTGGTAAAAGTTTAAAGATTTTTTAGGTTCCAAGACAAAAAGAAAGCCATTCAAAGAATTGCAGGTCGACAACATGGAGTAATCTTATCTGGAACTGAGCTCCCCTTAAGGCCTTTTTGCTCCCTGTATATGAATAAAAAAGTGTTATTTTAAACTGATTCATTCATAGTCTTACATCTATTACATATTCATGTATCTGACTTTGAACTGAGAACCAGCACTGTACACATTCAACTGAAGTGTAGATCCTACTTTGAGCCCCACGGACAGCTCCAGACTGTCCTGTCACTGATGTGCTTTTCTTTGTGCTTACTTTGCTGTCAAGTTTCCAGTTTGCAAACTAAATAAACAAAAGTGTGAATTTACATTAAAAATATAACAACAGAAAGCTGATAAAAAACAATATATCCTGTCTGGACAAGTGTCTGAACCTGTGATGGGGTTTGGAGGCCTTTTATGTTAAAGTGAGTCAGCTAATGGATGCAACAGCACTTATCTGATCTCACCATCCTCAGAGTGTACAGATAGTATCAGAGGAAACCACATCATGTGACGTGAACGCAGACTTGAAAGTGTGAGGTTAAACGGTGTGAAATCAAATTTACTTCTCTTATACATCCCATTACAGGGCCATCTGTTTTCTTAACATGTTTTGCTGACTGTATAAGGAATGGCAGGTTGAAGGTAGCAGATTCATCCTTGTATATTGTGGCAAAGTGTATGCTGAAGTCCCCCTGGCGTGTCGTGTATCACAGGAGCTGGGTTATAGGATCTCCTCTGGGATTATTCCCCCAATAATCATCGCCCAGGGGAGGGAAGAAAAACATTAAGGACATATCTGCTCATAACTTAGGGCATATTTCTTCCCACTAAATCAATATTCCTGCATAATACCTCTGAGAGACACTGTTTTCATGTTGTGGCGGGGAGTCAAAGGGACGCCTGCAAAATTGGCCAAGGTAAAATGAGCGGATAGGGATTGATTTGTCTGAGTCCGGTAGTGAGAAATGTTTGTCTTCTGAGATCAATCAGATTCGGCTAATGATCCCGTTGTAAAACAGAAAGATGAATAATTGTGAGATCATCTTTTGGCAATAATTGAATAATAATGGGACATGCAGTTGTTTGATAATGGAGCTGAAAGTTGAGAATAACAGTGCGGATACTGTTGTTCCAGTGGAAATGTCAGCGAACTAAAATAGGGCACCAACAGTCAGAAAAAAAATGGTGTGGAATATATCACGCTTTGAAGCCAAACTACTAATTCTGAAGTGTGAATCACGGCTCAGACGATAATGACTTTGCTCACTGCTTCAACCTCAGCCTTTGCTTGCAATCAGCTTTCATGTCCTTGAGGGTCTTCGCTGCACAAGGTGTGCGTTAAGGGTGACAGAAATATTATTATTATATGTTAGACGCTTTTATCCAAAGCAACTTACATACTCAATACTGTGGACAATGCCCACAGGAGCAATTTGGGGTGAAGTTTCTTGAGACACAACGACATGCTGACTGCAGTGGGGTTTGAACCCGTGACCCCCTGATCCAAACACCAAGGCTCTATCCACTGCGCCACACACCTTCCCATATGTCATTTAACATTCCCTATATGATTAGTCACGGCATCACTAAATAAAGGACACCCCAACATGAGGGCTGGGTGGTAAACCTCCAGTTGCAGCAAACATGTAACCAGTTAAATGATGATAGGTAGGAGAAAGTACTAATTGACTGGCAGCCAATGAAGCAAATGTAAAGTTATGCTGTGCACACATCGACCACACACAGAGGTGTTGTGCGTAAGAACGTGTGCACGGTGTTTTAATCATGCTTTATACTCTTTATGTCAAAGGTGTGTTGTGTGATCGGTGAATTTCTCCTGCTTTCTCTTCCACTCAATTGCTTCATTTTGGATACATCCATCAGGCAGGCTTTGCGCAACAACAAAAAAAGAGTCCTCGGTCATTGATTTGGAACTGCCATGAAGGTTAATGAGAACAGGCATATTGGTTCCTCTTCTTTTGATCCCCCTCTGCATAGAGATTCTTCATTTCTTTACGAGGTCACCGGCAGTAACCCGAGCAGAGCCATAAATAGTGTCCATGCCAGACAGGCCCGGTGTCTGTCAATACTGAAAAAGTTCAGACACAACATCCGCAGTGAACGACTGCTGACATCACACTTGAGGTATCGGAGCAAACACACTTACACAAACAGGGTCTCCTGATGAACCCGTTGGATATATTTGTGATTGCTTTGTTCTCACTCTCCACACGGTTTGAGAGAGAGGTCTGTCAGGGGCGATCACACAGCGCAGGGGATCTTTGGCTTCATCTGTGGTGTTATACTGCCCCCATGTGGTTAATGCGTGCAACTGTTAACTTGGTAGTTTTGAGGTCATCCAGATTTATTACAGTGACAGTAAAAACTGAACTAATGCCCTTTTTTACGAAGAGCCCTTTCCCTCCTCAGACCTAGACTTACTAAAATAATGAAAGCCACAGCAGCACAGAGCTGTCTGGTGTCAGCAAGAACCGCCAACACAGAGGATTCACTTTTCCCACTCCAAGGTCAGACTTCAAAAGATGATGGATTAAATTAAGATGGATTAAATCTCTGATGCCTAGAACGGCCAGCACAGACAGGAAGACATACTTCAGCATTTTTAAAGAATTATTTATTTGAAAATATTACACAGCTTCTGAATATGAAATCGCCTACAAGGCAAGCGAAACCCTGACCGAAAAGGTCCGACTGAGTTCAACTGGGTTTTCATCGATAAATAAAACATCAAGAGTTAGGAGAGGCCAATGACATCGCTCAAAATGCTGTTGTGCATTGCATCAGAGCGCATGCAAATTGTGCTTATTTTATTTGAGTAGAATTGACTGTGAAATATAAAACTGACAGCATTCAAAATACTTTAGGTAAGGTAACGGAACAGGAGCAGCACCCTCATTGTTTGATCATACTGGTAAAACATTCCCTTTGATCAAATGCAAAGGAACGAACAATAAGAATAGATATTGGTGTCTGTAGACATACGTTTAAATTATAAAAGTGACAAGTGTAAAAGAAAACAAAGTAAATTGCAAATAACGACGCAAAATGTAAGACTAATTTTACAAGTCAGACAAATGTCTTTGATAAAAGCAACATTAGTTTCATCACGTTGCATAAAACAATGCAGTGTTGAAGTTCAATGACTAATACTTGAATGTATGTTTCAGAACACTCACTTTGAATGTCTTTGAAAGTATTGCTGTACAAATGTTAATACTGATATAAAAGAAGATCCATCTTGGAGTGTCTCACTTACTTTCTGTCAATTAATTTTAGAGTTATTAAGATAACTGAAATTCACATGACAAACTAACTGCAAGAGTGCATGTGAATAGTGCACATCATATTAGACTGATGTAAGCTGGCTGTGTTCAGAAACGCTGCTGCGATTGTCAACGGCTCACATCAAGGTGACACTGATCAAATGTGACAAGATGTCGCAAGTAAAGAGACGCCGTAACAGCTGCTCATTAGCTAACTTTGTCGCTGCGGAATGAAGTACACGCAGTGGAGGTAATGAAGAAACATAGGACGCTTCTTATCGCTCTCCAGATGCCTGGACAGCACACACCTCATCCTTTAACTGATTTGACACTAATAGAGCTGGAACTCCGACTTGTCCGCCATATTGCTTTCACTCATCCAGACCTGTCAAAGCTGCGGAGAGGAGGTGACAAATACTCACCGCTGATGGATCAGTTTAAAAATAACTTTAAAAATCTGCCGTTAAAATCTGCCGATGTGAAGAGGTCTTTCAATAAAAAGAGTTAGCAGCTTCATTTTAAAGGTCCCATGTCATGCTTTTCCGGTTATTACCCGTCCCCTTGTGTGTTATGAAGGTTTTTATGCATGTAAACGGTCTGCAGAGTCAAAACCCTCAAAGTACACCCTGTAGCGATTAAAACTCTAACACAGAAAATACCTCCCCAAAACGCCTCGTTGGAGATACGTCACTGTCCATTGATTCTTCCAGGTAACTCATGATGTCATGCGTTACCCGGAACCAAATGGACCAATCCGTGGAGCCGTTACGTTAAGCCCCCGCTGATTGGTCCAAATTGACCAATCCACGGACTTCCTCACACACACACTCAGTGCAGGCAGCTCTGCTGATCTCTCCTTCCTGGCTGCAGGCTGATAACAGACAGTTGGGATCGCGGCAAAATTCTCTCTGCAGACCCATTCTCACAGCGTTTATCAACCTTTTTCTTACTCAATATCAAGCCACACTTATTGTTTTTACCTCGGCTGTGACTTTGTGTGTGCTCAGGGTGACTTTGGCTGTGTTTCGCTGTGTGTCGCTAAACAAGGAAAGCACACCTCCACGGAGCTCAGCGCGATTCACAACGTCCCGACCAATCAGAGCACACTGTGCTATTGGAGCTACAACGAGCCGTTAAAGGCAGAGAGTGAAATTCAGTGAATACACGTAGTTTACAGAGATGCTGTAT
>NW_011358209.1:0-2513 GCF_000735185.1 Notothenia coriiceps | reverse complement strand
GGGGGCTCTTGGGATAAAAGGTTGGGAACCCCTGCTCTAACTAATAGATTTTGCACCAAAACAAAGAATGTTGACAAACTTTGACTTTGTGGAGGTTTCCATTTTGGGTTATATAATAAGAACTAAAGTTAATAGAAGCAAATATAGTTAAGTATAATCCATGATGTAGAATGCATATATTTCACTTAGGTCTGTACTTATGAACTAAATGTAAACCGTCTGTTAAACTGAGATGACAGAGTGTAAGGTCAGTCAGAGTTCATCACTGTAGGTCCCAGTGTTCAGTAGAGGGAGTAAAGCCTTACTCTAACAGCAGCTGTAAGCAGGAGGCCGCTGACTGAAGGGGAAACCTCTGTAAGCTTTAGTTTAGCTTTGACTGTACGATCTGCGGTGAGTCTGGATAGGCCAGTCTCCCTCCCCTGGGAGATAAGGACCCTCCCCCATATGTGGGTGTGTACTTGCTTCTGTTAGTAGGATCTAGAAGCAGCAGCTCAGAGAGGAAAAAGCTCTCAGGGTTTTCACTGGGGAATCTAACCCTGAGCGAGTGGTACCAAACTCTTTCAGTCAGGCCCCCCTTGGGCAATAGGAAATCTTTCCTAACCCGGATCCCAACTAGACTGGTAGGATTCATTGTAGATAGATGTACAAACATGACATGTTATCATGGATTGAACATGAACTAAAGTGCTTATTGGAAGAGAGATCTCTCTGATGGAGTGAAGAGAGCAGATATAATGATTTATTCACGGCTGATGCCCCACAGTTTGAACGTTGTGTACCAACTGACGAGGGCAGTTGGTTTCATACCCGGCCCCCAATGAGGACTGTCCTCTGAATTTCTACTGGAGGGTTTCAACAAAGAAAAAAAGAAATAACATAAACCGGTGAATTAATGATTATATCTTTGAGGTTTACACCGGAGCTAAATAATTGTATGATTGTCACGATGTACCGAGAGAAGGTAAAGACCCTGTGAAAGTGTTAACCATTTATTTGAATAAATCATCCCACCCTTTTGGACTGGGACAACCCAAAATAATGCTGCGCTGTCCTCTCCTGATTTAAAGTAAGATTGCAGGACTGCCACACTCATACTGAGGCAGGACCTCATTACTGATACCAGAATCCTGCGGGGTCGCTCAGACGGATTTAGTACGTCGTCTGCATTGAACCAGCAGTTCATTGAACCTGGTTCTCCAGGAGTCAGTAGAGGTGAGACCTTGCTGATCCAGGTGGATCCGAGCCTGGTGGAAACTTACATAGACTCAATAGCTCCTGATAGGTCAATTATTAGGTCTGTTCAATAGTCAGGGATTATTTCAGGCCCGTCAACACTTTACAATTTATCTAATTCTGAGATTTTTAAAAAGAAGTGAGACATTTGGGATTTTCAGGAAAAAGTCTGTATTTAGATATTCTCAAAAAAAGTCAGAATTCTGTGATTTTTAAATATAGTTAGAACAATTCCAAATGTTGTGATTTTGAGAGACCGCTAGGGGCGTCCAGTGGAGCAGACGGATCTAACAGGAGGGCCTGAGACTTGATAATAAACCATTAATATTCCGCAATTTTATTTTCTAACTCGACCAAAACTTGACTGGTTTCAGATTAAAGCCATTTGGTATCTGTTGTTGGGATATATGTGCAGCCAGCATGCCTCCAAAGGTGAACAAGACGACTGAGAGTTTAACCAGTTACACAGGTGAGGCTAACGATCAACGCAACATGCTGGAGGACACCCGCAGAATTGTGAGGGAATTTCAAGATGAGGTTTCCTTGCTTAACTTATTTTACCTTGTTTTACCTGTTAGGGTGAGCAGGTGTCCCGCGTTGTATGGGCTGCACGGCATTCTTATCATTTGTCCCACACATTTAGCCGATATCCCGCATTTGATTGACAGTCGCCCGTCTTAAACAAGGCTTTTATCAAAAGGTGTTGAGAAAACAAGAGAGAGCTATCACCATTAGCTGAGGCCCCGGCCCCACGAGGACGCATACGGCTAAACGCATAGGATTAACGCAAACGCAACGGGGGCCGAGGGAACCGGGCAGAGTTTTTCGCCAGTCAACGTGTATTAAAGTTTAAATCTTCCGGACAAAATTATAAAAGTGCTGGTCAAAGGTCTTCTTTGTTATTTATTGAGCTTTAAAGCAAATGAATAACGACTCTATATAATATAATAATAAAATACATGGAGCCTCTCTTTTTCCTCTCTCTCTTCGGACAGCGTCAGTTTCTGTCTCATGCAGCAGCTGATCCAGTAATGAGTGACCCGACAGTAAAAATAAACATATTTATAACTAGTTTAGGTAGTTTGAGAGGTAATTAAAATAGCTAAGGGCGATGATCTGACTTGAAGTGTGTGTTTTGCTCCATTCACCGCTGCATCACAGCGGGAGGAGCTGCAGGTGAGCAGAGCTGCGTGTCTCCGTCCTGTCAGATTAGACTTCACTCGCGTTTATGTCCATATCGAGAGAAAGATAAATAATCTGAATTCACACAGGGGGATAGG
>NW_011358208.1:0-221 GCF_000735185.1 Notothenia coriiceps | reverse complement strand
CATTATGTACAACGCCCAGGGAGCAGTGTAGGGAACGGTGCCTTGCTCAGGGACACCTCGGTAGCACTTGGTCTCTCCGGGACTTTCCAGTTGCCAAGCCAAGACCCTTTGGACTTCGCCACCACCGCCCGATGTGAAATAGTTTACCCTAAAGTCATTCAATCCTAAACGGAAGTTTTGAATCATATTTTGTGAAGTTTTACTTTAAAGAAAGCACTATT
>NW_011358207.1:0-3944 GCF_000735185.1 Notothenia coriiceps | reverse complement strand
GAAATAGATGTAAGAAGTAGAAAGTACAGGTATTTGTGTTCAACATGTAAGAAGTAGAAAGTACAGGTATTTGAGTTCAACATGTAAGAAGTAGAAAGTACAGGTATTTGAGTTCAACATGTGAGAAGTAGAAAGTACAGGTATTTGAGTTCAACATGTAAGAAGTAGAAAGTACAGGTATTTGAGTTCAACATGTAAGAAGTAGAAAGTACAGGTATTTGAGTTCAACATGTGAGAAGTAGAAAGTACAGGTATTTGAGTTCAAAATGTAAGAAGTCAAAGTAAAAATTCATCAGAAAAATAAGTAGTGGAGTAAAGTACTGATACCAGAAACATGTACTTAAGTACAGTAACAAAGTATTTGTACTCCAATACTTCCCAACTCTGCATGAAGGTTATGAAATGTATTTGTTGTCATTTTCACACTTTGCTAAATGGTCCGGCGGCCGGGTTGGACCCTGATTGGATTTAAAGGCAGTGGAGAATATGAGTGTTATGTTTCTATGTAAATCAGTGAGTGAGTTTCCTCTGAGTTCATCTTCATCTTCATCTCTCCTCCTCTTCCTCTCTTCCTCCATCTGTCTCCTCCCTCCTCTTCCTCTGTTTCCTCTTCACCGCCGTCTGCCTGCCGCCTGAACTCTGACCCACATTGTCACCGTGTTGTCATGGGGACAATATGGCGGCTGCTAAAGTGCGGCTAATTGTTGCACAGACAGATATATTATTTGTATTAATATATCCTCCCCGTCAGTGAGAGTCCTCTCTAACCCCGGCTCCTCCATCCTCTCTGCAGACAGGAATCGATGCATAATGAGCCGTGAAATGATTTCATTCCTTTTAATGGCGTCTTATTACTTTCTCCTGCCGATTGTGTCTTTACTAGAGATGTTACTTTATTCGGTTATATCTCTAAATGCAATATACAGGGGGATTTGTACTTACTGCAGTGGTGATATCTGCATTGTATTCTGTGTGAGATGAATAAATAAGATGCAGCAGCTAACATGTAAAGCTGCATCTCTACCAAATACTCCAAAGAAGAACAAAGAAAATGTATTTTAGTAATACAGCTGTTTTCGATGAAGCTAAAGCTACGTTTCTCAAAGTGTGTATACCCTTTTCAAAATCTAGACAAATAAATAGTGGCTATTTTACAAGCTGAATATGACCAGTGAACGCAGTAATCCAGTTATATATAATACGTGATTGAAATGAGAAGTACTTTTAATTGTGTTCTTTTAAGTAACCTTTGATGCCATTGATCTTTGGACTATTTGAAATCGTCTTGGGTTCCCCCCCCCACACATTGTTTGAGCAGCTGCTGCTGTCAGATTTACTTTAAAAAAGACAGTAAATATTATATGTTTGAAGCTGAGTTATTGTTCTTTGCATGTACTTGAATATTGGCCCGGGTGTCAGAACATGAGATTCCTGCACAAAATTGATCTCTTTCCATGGCAACCGTATCGTACCGCCTGCAGAGCGAGAAACAACAACACTGATTCCATCACTGTGTGTGTGTGTGTGTGTGTGTGTGTGTGTGTGTGTGTGTGTGTGTGTGTGTGTGTGTGTGTCCATAGAGATATGTCTACAGCGGATCAGATAGTGCAGAGTGACTCAAACTAGAATGCTAAGTGGGCCTGTGGGAGTGTTGGTTTTATTTGACAGGAAGGACACAGTCTGGATCACACAGAGCAAATGAATCTCCATGTTATCAACACTAAGGAACTAAAGATCCTTACAACCCTATTGCTTTATCAAAAGTATAAAGTACTCGAACTGCAGAGTGTCTTTTTGAAGAATACTGAGATCAAGTTATTATTCTGAGAAAAAGTGAAAAATCGATGGAAAAAGTGAAAATTCAGAGAAAAGTCAAAATAATGAAAAAAAAATCAAGATTATATGAAACTCAGAAAAAGTCAGAATAATGAAAAAGTAATTTAATTAAGAAATCTAAATTCTGAGAAAAGAGAAAATGCTCTTGTCTTCTTGTGGAGGGAACCAGGGACAGACATTTAATTTAAAGAGAGGAACTTAAAGAGTTCACCTTGAGTGACTTTTTGGAAAGAGAGATTAATGGATACTGAAAAGCTGTAATCCTTAAATGCTGCAGTTCCTGATATATTTCTGGTGATTTAAGCACTTTACTGAACAGCTGATTCATCATAATATGGCGGGCGTCCTCTGAGTCTCTGCAGCCTCCTTTCTGTCTGACAATCACACAGCTCGTTAGTGGGGAAGCTGCTGAAGGGAAGCACTGAGAGGTGAGCCATTAAAACCCAGCTGATGGACTTTACTCTGGAATGAGAAACTTCACAGGTGTGTTTCAGGCATTGCTCAGCAGCTCATTACAGCCAATAAAGCTGCAGGAGAGCAGCAGACATTGGACTCTTTAATGAAACTATAAAACATGCCTTCCATGTTCTACACAGTGTTCAGTTATCTCTCAGAGTAAAATGCTTTAAGAGCTTTGCTCCATCACGAATGGGACGATAAAGCTCAGTTAAAAGGCTGTGAGCGGCGCCGAGGCAGAAATAATGTTTGTTTTGTTGATGCCGAAGCCTCCGATGCTCCAGATATTAGAACCATCACTCAGGAAGAAGAGCTTTTTAACAGTTTGGAAACTCATAATGTGGAAACATTTTGCTGGATTATGTTTAATTTTCTGCCTGGTTGTTAGTGAAATTAGATCTGAGAAAACAACTACATAGATGCTCACGATTGTTTTAGATTAGAAAGCATGTTTAATACAACCAATAAAATCATCCCGTTTTCCAATCAAGGTCACTCACCGCTGAACCAAACAAACCTTTATTTTAGAATCCAAGGCAATATTGGGTTGCATTAATCAGCTCATCATGGAGGCTCTCTTTTAACCAATCACATCTCACCACATTCTCCAGCAGCCAATTCGGTCAAATTCTGAGAAAAAGTGAAATTCTGAGAAAAAAAGTCAAAATCTTAGAAAAAAGTCAAATTCTGAGAAAAAAGTGAAAAGTTTAGAAAAAGTCAAATTCTGTGAAAAAAGTCAACGATTTGAGAAAAAAGTCAAAAGTTTTGAAAAAAGTCAAAAGTTTAGAAACAAGTAAAATGTGCTCTCTTTTGACCAATCACATCTCACCACAATCTCCAGCGGCCAATTCTGAGAACAAGTTTGAGACCAAATTGAAAAGTTTATAAAAAAGTCAATTTCTTGGAAAAATACACACTAATATTTTTGAAAACAGTCAAAATGTTAGAAAAAAAAGTCAAATTCTTAGAAATAAGTCAAATTCTGAGAAAAAAAGGCAAAAGTTAAGAAAAATACTAATATTTTAGAAAACAGTCAAAAAGTTAGAAAAAAAGTCAAATTCTTGGAAAAGGCAACAATTTGAGAAGAAGTCAAAAGTTTAGAAACAAGTAAAATGTGCTCTCTTTTAACCAATCACATTTCACCACAATCTCCAGCAGCCAATTCTGAGAAAAAGTTTAAGACCAGATTGAAAAGTTTATAAAAAAGTCAATTTCTTGGAAAAATACACATTTGAGTCAAAAGTCAAAATTTTAGAAAAAAGTCAAAATCTTAGAAAAAAGTCAAATTCTTGGAAAAAAGTCAAATTCTTAGGAAAAAGTCAAATTCTGAGAAAAAAAAGCCAACATTTGAGAAAAATGTCAAATTCTGAGAAAAAAATCTAATTCTTAGAAAAATGTCAAATTCGGAGAAACAAATCCAGGACCGGGGTCAATTTGCCAAATCATAACATTTATATCAAAGGTCTCTCCTGATTTAAGTAACCTGCAAGTACAGTACAAACTATAATTATAATATTATCAACAAATATTAATCTTGTAAAAATGTTTGCACCTTATTTTTCCCTGTTTTCATGTTTCATCGTAATGACCTGCTGAATTTTTATAGAAATGCATTTTTGACAAAGAAAATAAATATATAAGACAATTTCAAA
>NW_011358206.1:0-11455 GCF_000735185.1 Notothenia coriiceps | reverse complement strand
TGTCATCAGATTTATTTTTAGTTGCTGCTGTAGCGGAAGTTTAGTACAATTATGTTTGATTAAATACTCCAAATATCCACCCTCCATAATTGCAATTGCTCTGTGACGTGTCACTGCACCACCAAGTTGATGCGATTTGATTGGATTGTGAGGCAAGGGAAGCCAGCCGCCTCTGGTTTCCCTTGCCATGGCTCTGACTAATCACAGGTTGGCAGGGGCATGACGTGAGCCTTGTCTGATTGGTCAATCCCTAAAAAAAAATTCACCAAGGGAAGCCAATTTCGGCTAGCCTCCTCTCGCAACAGTGAGAGTAACAATCTACTGTTTCACCATAACATCTAGAGGGGCGCTGTTTCACTCTTTGTAAAATACTCAATGAGAATGGGGAAGAGACGGGCCGGCAGCAAGACACAGCAAAGAAGAATTTCCGAAACTAAACGAAGTGTTTTTATTTATTTATTAAAATGATAACTACAATCCGAAAAATCAGGGGAAGCCTGGCTTCCCTTGGCCTCCAGGAGAAAATGCCACTCCCCCCGACGCACAACACCCGGTCAGCTATAAACATCCTGCCAAAGATCTCCAAAGCCCATACATCCTTTGGCCGCTCTGACTTTCAGTTTGCAGCAGCTGATAGCTGGAATATCATACAAAAAACCTTGAAGATGGAGACCTTTATCTCCCCCCGCACCTTCAGGGACACTATTACAAACACCCTGGTACACACATGCCACTGCTTTGCCTGATGCTCACTACCAATGTCTTGACCTCTCCTATAGTATGCATTGCCATGAAGGAATGAATGGATGAATGAATGGATGAATGAATGATTGAAAGGATGAATGTTCTATATTTATTTATTAAAATGATAACTCAATCCGAATAATCAGGTAGCTGGGCTTTCTATGGCTCCAGGAGTTCATGCCACTCCACGACGTCATAACACCCGGCATGCGACAAACATTGAGACTGACAAAGATCCAAAGCCCATTACATCTTTGGCCGCCTGACAGTCAGTTTGCAGACAGCTGATAGCTTGGAATATCATACATTGAAGTTTCAAGCATGGAGACCTTTATTGCGGCCTCACCGTCAGGGAGCACTATACAATCAGCCTGGGGGCTGCACACTGATGGCACTGCTTCCCCGAGGTTCACAGTCTTGACCGCTCATATAGTATGCATGGCCAATTGGACGCGCAGTCGGAATGACATGATGATGAATGAATGTCGATTGTAATGGATGAATGCTTCTATATTATTTTAATGACTGAATGAACTCCAGCAGTATTGTTTTAGAGATGTTATGTTTAACTGCTATACCTGTCATCTCTGCTCTGTGTCATTGTGTTGTCTCCTGGCTTCTGTACTGCCCGGAGTCTGTCTTTTTATTTTCTTCCTCCCAACCCCCATCCCCTCAGGAAGCCTTTATCCTCCTGTCAGGTCATCATTGAAAATAAGAATTTGTTCTTAATTGAATTTCCTGGCTAAATAAAGGTTCTACTATACTACTACTACTACTACTACATCTGTCCCATAAATATAATTGTCAAGTAAATGGTGTAAGTCTAATTTCTCTCTGAAATCTTGCGGCGTAGAAGCAGTTTAAAGTATTCAGAATTGTTCTTAAGCCCAGTCTTTGAGTAAATGTGGCTGAAGTTGAACCCTAACCCTAAAGGTTACACAAACCTGTACAGTGTAGAGGTGGCTCTTTCTACGTTTTCACCCTTGCCCCAATAAAGCCTGTAAGCACACTATTGTAGTAGTCTGCCTGTGTGTTCTCTGTTTGCTTTATCACAGGCAATTACCATGCAAAAATATATACATTTATATACTTCAGAACCAGAACAATGAAGGTTCTTACTGTAGATCCACACGTCTTAGTTCTCATCTTTAGCTGTGTACTGAGTTTCAGCTGATTTCCAGTGATCTGGGTCAATGCCCTCAAAGTCATTACTGACTGACTAAGCAGAGCCTCGCAAATAAAACGAAATACACCAGGCTCTACAATGTTACGTTAATCATCAACGAAATGAAACCAATGCATGCCCATTTTTCCATCTTGAAAGTATTGTAAAGTAACTTTAATGTCCTTTTGGCAATTAATATGTGAAGATCCTAACTTTGAATAATACAGTATTACACCTCAACTGCCTTAAGATCAAATCATTTTAAATATGACTGCGGTTGTCAGTGTCACCTCGCCCTACTGCATGCATAGACAGTATTGCCACATGGTCTTCCCTTGCATAATCTCAAATATTTTGTATTTGTATTTAAGCTACCAACGTGTAACAGAACCATGTCATGTTTGTTTTTCTCCGACACAAAACATCATGTTGAATCAGTCAAAAATAAGATCGTTGCCATTGGCATGATGACTTCTGGTTTGGAACACAAATTTCTGTAAGTAAGTTTCATTTCTTTCGGCTGCTAAACCTTAACTTGTTTTTCACTTATCATCTTGTGTAATCTTTATCAGTTATTTCAATCTTTTAATTCAGATTGACATGTATGGTATGGGTTTTAGTATCCCAACAATTCTGTATCTTACGTAAGTGTATCTGATTATTGCAACACAGCAGCTGCAAGAGAACTATCGATTTGTAGCCGTGTGATTCCATGGATTGTTTATTTTGTTATAACAAAGGTCAAATGTTTCTCAGCAGAAAGTTAACCATCAGTTCAGCAGTTGATATGGGAGCACCAACAACTGAAGTTCAGGAAAGAGCCAACACAAAATACTTCTCCGCTCATGTCTTCTGCTTTAATTCCCCACAGCTTCCAATACATAGTTTAAAAAGTTGTTTAGAATGAGTATGATGCTTTAAACCAAAGTGTTAATTACTGAAAACCCTGTTTAACATTCAATCATGTGATTCTTTTTAAAACAAACAGTTATCAGAATCAGAATCAGAATATAATTATCATACCAGTATATGCACTTGGCTACCAAAACATGAATAGAGTGTGGTTAAAGTATGTGTGTGATGCCATGTCAATAACAACAGAGTGAAAAGTGTCAGGACAAATGTAATTTCCCCTTGTGGATTTATAAAGTATTTCTTAAATATTTAGTCTTAATCCTAAACAATTGAAAACTGTTAGCTAAGGAAAGGTAGGGACAGCTTGTGTTCAAATATTCAAAAAGGACAAGGAGAAAAATGAGGCATCACAATACTGCAGATAGCTGCATGTCCAAAGAAAGTTGTCATTGAACAAAAAGTAAATAAATAATTAAATTACGATGGTTTGTGTAGTTATAGTACTCAGATCCTTGACTTACTGTGATTAAAAGTATCAAACATCAATACAAAGACACTTTTTTTAATGAGTAATATGAGCAATTATTTCCTGTGTTCAAAATCCTACTTAAGTAAAAGTACAGGAGTCTTCATAAAGTCATATGCTGTCTTGTACCTTGGTGGTACTGCAGAATATGTGTTGTGTTTCTTCTTGAAGCTCTTTTTATATCCAAATATTCTATGTACATAAATGTTTTTTTCTGTCTTTGTGAAGAAGTTTGGTCCAAAACCTGTTTGTTTTTCTGTGCTGTATGAAAACATAAAAAGGGGAAACTAACATCTGGACCACAGGAAGAGTAGCTTTTGTCGAGACCAAAAGCTAATGGGGATCCTTAATAAACATAAACATCACCCTTTTCAAAGTTAGATCTAAACACCAGAGCTAGAGATGCTATGAGATGCAAGACAACAGAAATGTGACTGGCTATGATATTGTGATACAATCATGGCGTATCTGCCCCTGAGGTGTGAAAGCATTTAAAGACAATGGTGACCTGATACAGTATCTACTACAGCTGTTGAATGTGTTTGAATGGACTTCTAACAACTCAGTTTGATTATTTATCATTATTAACTTCTAGATGATGACCACTGTGTTATCCAATCTTGTTTGTAGTGCGTTATTGAACAGGGAATGGGGGCCAAGATTGTATCAAGGGACTTTAAGCCCCCTCACTGTCCCTGTTGATCCAAAGTGGCGGGACTGCAGGGCCCATTATCTAACAAACACGATAAGCTCCACTGTGCAAGTCACCACAGTAGCTGATTGGTTGGGATATATATCAACCGATGCAGGATCCAAGATATGACCATGCGTTTAAGGTAAGGGTTCAATGGTTATGTTTACCTGATATGACACAAGGGGCAGTGGTTTTGTGTTTGTGGGAGTGAGGGTGTTCTTACATTGAACAGTAGCAGGATATAAAAGACCTCCTCTCATCTTTCCCACTAACCTGTGCGTGTTTTTTGACCAGGCCTTTAACCATGAAGCACTGTGTGTTGTTGTCGCTGCTGTTGGCGTTGGGATGCGTCCGCGCTGCACCAGTGGAGACTGTTGGCATCGAGGAAGGATCGTGTGAAGACGCATCTGCGAAGGGGGCTGCAGGACTCGCCATCACTAAAATCAACCAGGACCGGCAGGAGGGCTACATCTTCGCTCTGCACCGCCTGTCCAACGTGCATATGAGCAAACATGTGAGTCCATATGAAGATATAATAAGTGAGGTTAACAGAAGGTTATATTATTATTATATTTGTTATATTATATTATCATGGGCAAAATCCATCAACATCATCTACATTTCTTAGATGTAATGTAGAGACACAATCAGAAGCAACCTCTCTACATTTGGTTTTATACCAAAACAAGGCAACTCATTAACATGTACATGTTGTTGTACATGATATGGATGATGTTTTGTTTGTACAAGTTGGTGTTCCATAATTGGAATCCACGAAAAAACACGAAAGTGCTTTGATGTCAAAAATATTTGAAATGTAATAATCTAGATTTTCTTCTTAATATTTATTTTCAAATATATGAAAATGTGACATTAATATATATTATATCTATATAAATGTTAAATGTAGTTTTAACTTAGAAATGAATACTTTAAATAAGGTTGCAATCATGTCGGATGGCAATGGTAAATAGAGTGTCTGTCTACAATTAAGTTGACAATTAAATAATGAATATAACCTGAAAAAAAGAAGGTCTTTATCTCAAACTGTCTTCAAACATGTGCTAAGAGATTGCTTATTATAATTGCAAATAAAGGAAATGCTGAGGCAAGAAAAAGTCAAAAGAGATGATTAAAAGAAAATGACTACATGGGATATTTCTTTTGAAAAACAATCAATCAGTCTGCCGGAGCTCATCTGTATGGTCCCATAAATCTGATAACCTCTAGCACTTAACAAAAGACTCAGATGATAAGAATCTGTAATTTTCCTTATGTATTTATATTCATTATGAATAAGTTATGAGAGCAATTACATTTCAGACATCAGACATTTAAGCCAGAGATAAATGATGTGTCTGCTGTGTAGTAGCAGACAGATTGATTGTGTTAAAGACATCAGGTGATACCAAAGTTATTGGATGGATACATTTGTCATGTAAGCATCGGTACCTGATAAGAACAACTTTTTTTAGGGTCTTCATTTATCACCAGCCACGTGTACTATCACACAATAACCCAACCTTCTAACCACTGGAAGATCATTTGCATAATGACGTTCTGATAATGAGTTCTGTGTGTGTCTGTGTGTGTGTTACAGGGAGAGACCGGCGTGGTTTTCTACCTGACTCTGGATGTTGTGGAGACCAACTGCAGTGTTCTGAGCAGGAGCGATTGGAAGTCCTGTGAGGCTCGCCCCGACGAGGACACACCGGTCAGAAAACACTCGTTGACGCACACACTTTTACATGCACACCCCTCTCTAAACAGTGACAGTGTTGAAAGAAGTAATCTGATCCTTTACGTACAAACACTATGGTCTTAAAATTCTCAAATGCAAGCAAATGTCGTGATTACAAAATGTAACTTTAGTACAGGTACAAAAATATATTCAGAGTACAAAAAGTAAAAGTACTCATTCTGCACAATGGCCCATTTCAGAATGATATAAAGTACAGAAAAAGTATCAGCTAAATGTAGTTAAAGTATCAAAGTAAAGCACTCATTAGGCAGAATGTATCTTTTCACTGTATTATATTATTTGTATTTTACATATAAAAGCATTTTTAGTGTTGCTGTTGGTTCATGTGGACCAAATTAGATACTGTGTACATTAAAAGTACAGTATTTATTTATTATACCGCATCAGCTTATACAGTACGTGTTAATATGTCCACAGTAACTGTGAGTGTTAAAATAAATGTAATGGAGTAAAAAGTATGATATTCACCTCTAAAATTAGGTGGAGTAAAAGTATTAAGTAGAAATAAATGGAAATACTTAGGTAAATTGCAAATATGTGAAAAAAGTACTTAAGTACAATACTTGAGCACATGTACTTATTTACTTTCCACCACTGAAAAGGGATAACACAAAATTCCACATTTATGCAAGTTGTGTGTACTGTCCAGCCTTGTTTTATCAGTGTTTTGTTACGTCAAGACTCACATTATACTTTCCTGCTGCTCCATAAAAAGTAGTTATTATATTATGAACCTTAAATGACTATAATACAAAAAAATCTCAATATGAGTCGAGTCTATTTAATGTTTCCAGTATAATCAATTATTGTTGTATTGGTCTCTGCAGGTGTATGGACAATGCAAGGTTGTCATCTTCATCAGCAAGGTGCACAGGGTGGTGCGCCTCTACAAATACCAGTGTGTCGTTAGACCAGGTAAATATTTTTTACAACCGTTAAGTTCTACTTTATTTAATTGAATCTTATTAAGTTTGCCAGATTTCTAAGCAGAAGTGAACCTATAAGCCTCAAAATGTGGTAAAATGAGCCTGATATTTTGTTCAGTGCAAAACAGTCTTTTGACATTTCGTGATTTTTCTCTCTGCTCAGTTCCTTCAGCTCGCGTGGCAGAGCTATGTCCTGACTGTCCTACTCCTACGGACATGGAACATGCTGAGATTAAGAAGACTGTGTCTCTTTCACTGGAGAAGTTCAACAACATGAGCGGGCTGTCCAATCGCTTCGCTCTGCTCAAAATCAACCGCGCTAAAGCCGGGGTACGTTTAAGACGAGGCCAAACTTCCTATGTTGTAATGTTCAAAAAGTTGAATAATGCATGCATGATCCAAAATGTAATGGGTCCTTCCTTGGTTTATGAATCCTACTGAGAAACAGACATTATCTCCTTTGGGGAGGGTAAAAGCATAATCCTGTTGACACCTTGGATTTATGTCACCAATTGATTCAAATTTCCATTATTAAATTATCCTCTAATCATCCAGAGTATCAAGGTTTCCAGAATCTGACTACATACACTAATTCCCTCTCTATCCCCATGACCGACCGCCGCTTTGAACAATCATCTTATTGTAATGCATTCACTTGCGAGTTGACCAACTTCTTTTGTTATGTGTGTGTTTGTCACCAGATGGCCATGTCGATGTATTACAATGCAGACTACACCATCCAGGAGACCACCTGCCCCAGGAGCTCTGCAGCATCTGATGACTGCCCCTTCATGGATTGCGAGTTCGCTGTGAGTCATGAAAACATTTATTTTTCAACACTATATCTTAGTTATATGGATTGTTTATTTCATTTGTTTTGTTTTAAATTAAAATAAAGTTTTCATTTTGGAATTCCTGTAATAAATCAGGATTCATTTGAAAGATTTTAAATGCTCCAGTATGAATTCTGCTTTTTTCATGTAAATCTCTGGATCAGTACCTTTTGTGCAACAACTTCTCTTTTAAAGTATTACAATTCTCTAACTTATTTATCTTGGTATTCTCCCCTCAGCACAAAGGACACTGTAAGGCCAGCCTCTTTTATTCTCCCACTGGGGAAGCTTTGCCAAGTGAAGATTGTGAGATCTATGAGCCAGAGGTAAGATTAAGCCAGGACCAAATACAAAGTGTCACATTGATTTCATTTTATAAAGTCTTTCTGTAGCAAAAGGAAAATGCACGCATGGATTATTTGATTTAAAGGGGACCTATTATGCTCATTTTCAGGTTTATATTCTTATTTAATGTTTACAAGGGTCTTTATTTCTATATCTGTCTGAAACTAGAGCCCAGTCTGCTCTGATTGGTACACTGGGCAGCGCTGTTATGATGGGTCAATTGCTTACCTTCTAGCCTATCATGTCCAATGTGTTGGAGCACTAGCCAGCAGTAGCATGAAATTTATTACGACTGATTTTCATAGTTTTGGCATTCAATTATATAATAACATCATATTATTTAAAATTATGACTATAACAATTATCTAGTGATAACAATGATATCATATGGACACAATGACTTAACCTACACAAATAAGATGCAAGTTGTACTGAAATGCCAATTCTGCTTCACAATTTGAATCAAAATACAGCTCTGAATTCGCATTATGAACTTAATGTTTGGTCTTTAGAAGACATAGTTGAAGAAAATTCCGATAAAATGTGAAAAATACAGCAAAAAAACTGTATGTACTGTACAATATATGAATATAGCTTAAATTTCACAAATTTATTTACCACTTTTTCTATGTCCCCAACATTACTCATTTTATCTTTTACGTGTTCTCAAGGCTGCTGACAGAGAGAAGAAACACCATGAGCTGGGCGGAGAGACCGACCACAGCCACACAGACAAACATCCACACAGCCACGACCATGACCACGCCGTCGACGACGCACACACACACGAGCACGCTCACGACCACACCAAGAGCCACGACAATCACGACAAAACCAAGCAGCACGCAGATAACAGCGACCACCACCACACGCACGACCACGAACACGACCACGGCGGCCACAGGCACGCTCACGCCCACTCCCACGACCACGGGCATGGCCACGATCACGTGCACACTCACCACAGCAAGGCGCACAACCATAGCGACGATGTGCCCAACCAGCACCACAACTACAAGCACGCCGACAGCGAGCACACCCACGAGCACGACCACGAGGTGGCTCTGGATCACGACCACAAGCACGCCCACCTGCACGAGCATGAGCACCACCACCATCACCACGAACATGAGCACGAGAATGCATCCCACGACCACCCAGAGGGCATGGTGAAGATGATTCCCGCAGTGGACCAGCCCATGACCCTGCCTATTTTCCCCGAAGTCCCCCCTGGTGAGGTGGGAGTCACCCTGAACCTCAAGCCCGACCCCCAGATCCCCGAACAATCAGAGCCCACCATCGAGGCCTACCCCACCGCATTCTCGGCTCAGTGCGTACCTGCAGCAGCTGGAACAACCCTGGCGGAGAAACTCTTCGCTGAGGACCCCCAGTTCAAAAGATCCGCATAAGTCGGCCCTTGGGACTCACAATGGAACTGAAAAAAAAATCACACAAAGACATGGATTGAAGAGAAGACAGAAAAACATTTTACACAATTGCTTCAGACACGCCATGACTGCTTACTATAGCTTCTTTGGGCGACATGATGGTTTGATAAAAGCACATTACATGTAACATTTCCTGTCTCTCTTTTGTTCAACCATCTGATAAATGGCAAGAGGATAAAAAAACACTACGTTCATGTTAAAACACAATGTTCCCCCCGTTTTTGTGGGAAATGGTCATCAATAATAAAGTCAGCAAACTGGTAATTTCCTGTTTACAATCCTTGAAGATGACAAAATTGTTGAAACTGACCACACCATGGCAACATTTACATAGGGGAACCATCAACGTTATTGATCTTCATAATGAGTCGCTGTTTAACCAAACCGGTAAACATGACATTTGACTGATATCAGTGTTTGGCTGCACAACATAATAAATGCTTCCACAAATAACCATCTAGTGTTTGTTTTTTGTATTGTTTAAGACCAAGTTAATCCATGTTGTGATGACTCCCAGCATTGCTGTGTTTCCTGTCACTGATCTCTCACTGTCAATGGCTTCAAACGAAACAGCATGAAATAATCCTAAAATGTTTTTGGCCATGTTACTAACTGCCCATGGTGGCTATTTGTTAATTTGCTAAAATGTACTGAATTATAACAAAACAAGTGAAAATAGGGCTGCCGTATAGTTCACGTGCTGGCGGCCTATTTACTGGAGTTTGGTCCCCGTGCGGAGGACTGAGGTTTGAATCTGGCCTGGGACAATTTTCCTCATGACATCCCCTACAGTATGTCTCGCCCTTTCAACTCTTTCTCTTCAATAAAGGCACGAGTGGCCTGAAGAAAAAAATGCATGAAAATATATTTTTTAGGAGGCATTCTGATAATAACCAATTATATGTGTGACTTAAATCATGTATGGCACATATTTAGAACTGTTAACAGTGATATTTTGTTTAACGTATGAGATAAAGTTTGAATTGTCAGTCTGAACTAAGTTGAGCTGAAGCACAACATTTATAAGAACAAGCAAAAATAGATAAGAAGTGATAAAGTGCAGACCTTCACAGTCAATAGTGCTCTTTTTTTAAATGTCTAAATACTGTTACACTGCATTTTGTATGTCATTGGTTTCAGACAAAAATATGAAATATATATGCATCTTTAAAAATGAGGGCTGTATACATGGAATAGGCTATTTGGAGGATGTTGATCAACCATTATATGAAAATTGTCTAAAATATTAAGGAATTCCAAAAAGATCATACATATTGGGTGCAGACTGGATGCTAAAGTCCTATAGGCCTATGAGATCCTGCTAGTAGAAAAACACAACATCAGAGACATAAATATTTGTTAACTTTTTGTAGCTTTCACAAAACACATTACGTAAAACGGTAAACTAAACTCAGTCACTCTGTGTACATTATCTGCAGACATGTACGTAGGCCTACTGCCTAAATCAGCTTTGCACAATCTGCAAACAGCTCTTATCAGTGTTGTCTAGACCTTAAACACAACCCACGCTTAACAAATAACAAATTTTGTAATTCCCAGTTACGGCTCCGACCCACGGCGGCGTGCGTTGTCGCTTGCCGGCGGGGGGGGCTGAAACTCGACCAACAACCAATCACATGAATCTCCCGCCCCAGACACACAAGCACGCGGTTTGATTGGCTAGAACTTGTACTGGCATATGATTCGATTGGCTGACGCCTCCGTCGAGGCGGCAAAAGTAGAACATTGCTCTACTTTTGCAGCGAGCACCGCGAGAGAAGCTACGCTTTGCTCCCACAATGCAGTTCGGTGAATCGTGACGTCACCCCATTCAAAGTGAATGGGCAGAAGCGTTGAAGCGGCCAAGCACGCCGCCGTGTGTAGGGAACGTTAAAGGTGCGGTAGGTAATTTTGGAGAAACCAGCTGGAGTGTGCTAGAATTTGAAAATACACAGCCGGAAAAAATCTACCACTTCCTTACAGAGCCCC
Organism: Notothenia coriiceps; assembly: GCF_000735185.1. NCBI lineage: Eukaryota > Metazoa > Chordata > Actinopteri > Perciformes > Nototheniidae > Notothenia > Notothenia coriiceps. The sequence goes on along the minus strand of NW_011358206.1, from coordinate 168 downwards.
TCCTCCAACACACACGAAGGCCCACATGACCAATGAGGGCACGACATAAGTTTGAGCACAGATGGAAGGCTGAAAGGCAGGTAGGCCACCCAGTTATTTTAGCCGGGCCGGCTCAGATGATTGGTCGTGCTTTTTACAGTACCACGGCTTCCACAGATGACATTAGGC
>NW_011358205.1:9279-14067 GCF_000735185.1 Notothenia coriiceps | reverse complement strand
AGTGTTAGGCATACTGTAGATACTGTTATAGGGGAGACCGGGTACAGTTGTAACACATTTTCCTGGGGTTTGTTGTTCTGTGTGTGTGTGGTGTGGTGTGGTGTGGTGTGTGTGGTGTGTGTGTGTGTGTGTGTGTGTGTGTGTGTGTGTGTGTGTGTGTGTGTGTGTGTGTGTGTGTGTGTGTGTGTGTGTGTGTGTGTGTGTGTGTTGCCTGTGGTGTTTCTCTCTGCCTGCCCACAGTGAGCTGTATCTGGATAGATATTCACATCCACAGCACTGGACTTCACTTCTCTGTCTCGCCTCCAAAATTACAGCCACGCTTCAACGGATGATAACTTTTTATGGTTATTCTGCACCCAATTAGTCATCGAGAAAACATTCAAACGCTACCTGATCTGAATCATTGACAAGGGGGAGTCATTAGGTATTCACTACTAAAGGGTTGTCAAGCCCTCAGGAACATTAGGAAATAATACAATACGGATAACTTGAGGTGATTTGAGGTGAAGATTATATTTTTGTACGATAGGAGACAGAATACTTATGAGTCGCTCTGCCAAATGTGTGTGTTATACTATCTGTAACCCAAAAGTAAATATCACTTGACAATGAAGATGTGTACCATAAGTTGTTTATTAACCTTATGTTAGTGTTCATGCCCACCATGCATGCCTGTTGCAAATGCTCCTTATTTTTCAACTTTTAGCTTTCTTACTTTACGTAACGTGTTATTTATCGATGAGTAACTTCTCTTAGTAACGTCTTAAGCTGTGCCCTTTCCAAACATCTTAGTAGAGAAAGATTTAGTTTGTTTATCCGCCATTGCATTTCTGCTGGTATACATCCATAGCACTGTTTACACCAGGGGAAGTTCATCGCTCTGAAGCTGGCTGACATGGAGGTCAGAACAACAGATATGTCTCCTCTGAAACCTCTGAGAGGGACAGAAAGGATGCAGGACGAACTGAGGACACGAAGAGGGAGAGCTGATTATGGAGAAAATTCAATATAAGCTGTGTCTCCGTCTCAGCGTGGGCACGGTCCCTGGTTGATGAAATGGACGAGCTAACGGTGTGAGCCCGGAGTCATAAGGAATATCTGGAGACCGATTTCTTACGGACTGTTCTGGCAATGTTTCCATCAACAATGTTTCCATCAACAATGTTTCCTACGTTTCCTTTAATGGCTTCCAGACTGTTTGGGCTGACAAGGATTGCATCAACACCTTCATCATGTCTTCATCATGTCTTCATCATGTGCCTGAGTCTTCATCATGTCTTCATCATGTGCCTGAGTCTTCATCATGTCTTCATCATGTGCCTGAGTCTTCATCATGTGCCTGAGTCTTCATCATGTCTTCATGATTAACTTTGAACTATTCTGATGATGTAATTAAACCTAAACCTATTTATATGAGACCTAGCGTTCTCCATGAGGAAACAGTCTGACCGCAGCCTGTCTTTCTACAAACACTACCTAGCATGACCTGCTGGAGACGTCAGCTGTTAACAGAAGACCTGCTGATGGTCATCTCCTGAATGTTCGGGTGCTTCCCTCTCCCTCCTGCTGAGGCTCTGTTTGAAGACACAGAGACTAATGAGGACAGCCTGCTGACGGACTGCAACTCTTCATCTTCAGTTTCATTTCCTCGCTCTGAACTGATGAGTGACGGACAGAGGAGTTCAGAGGAGAGGGGACCCTGTGTGAGTGAGGCAGAACACGCTCTCACAAGATGAGACCGTTCAAACCAAATGAACCGTATTTCATTTTGTCTTAATTTACATTATTTCATTTCATATTCTGTTCTTCATATTCTATTTACATGTAAGTAGACTGTTTGGTAACACTTTATTTTAAGGTACAACAATTCACCATCAACTAGTTGTTCATTAACATGCGTATCAGCAGTATATTGGCTCTTTATTAGTCATTATGAAACACTTGTTACGATTCTGGAAAGGTAGGACCCAAAAGCAGACTACAAAAAAAAAGGCAAGTTGGTCTAGAAAACAAAAGCGAACTTTATTTTAAAAGCTGATGGCAAAAACATGGGAACACAAGGAAGATACAATACCAAAAAGCTGACGGTGACTGACATGGAGGGAGACAGGAAAAACAAAACAATGAACCGACAGGGGAACACAGGGAAAGACTAAATACAGAGAGGGGTAATCACGGGACAAGAAACAGCCGGTATAGGTAGAAACACAAGGGCAACAGGTGAACACAATCAGACAATCAGACACACCAGGGAAACTAACGACAGGGAGGAAACACAGGGAGAAGGACCAGACAAGAAACAAGGAGGAAAACATGAGACAGGGAGAACAGAACAGCAAAATAACCCCAAAACTAGACACACAAAACTCAAACACGTATGAATGCCTCATTCTACATGACCAGGTTCTACAAGTAATAAGCCACTAGTTAAGAGTTTTTCCTCAATAACCCTCTGATTGGTTCTTATTGATTGTACGTAAGGAAGTTGTTGTACATGAGTTTGGGTCTTAACATGCTCTGCTCAATATGGGTCTAATAAGGCCGTAGTAGCACAAGAATAGTAATTCTCCCATAATAACACTTATGATCTATTCTTATGTGACAAGGCATGCAACTATAAGTGTTGATCGTGTCTGTGAAACATGTTTTCGTCATGTGTTCATCATGGGCTGCCTGAGTCTTTTATTTGTCCACCACTGGCTACACATCGATGTGTGTGTGCAGTAAATGATTCTGTCTGATGTTCTTCAAACACACACTTCCTGTCAAACAGTGACGGGAACTTCTTCCCTGCACATTTTCCTGACATCCAGAATGAGGTGTTGTGGGGTCGGACATCATTTGTGCAACTTTCTGAAACAACTTGACAACTCTACGCAACGACAGAAATGACAAGGAGAGGAAATCTGCCTCCAGCTCCTTTTAGTATTTCTTCCTAAACGTCCTTTCATCTCTTTTTGCGTGAACAACCGAGGAAGAGAAAATACTTTAGAAAGTGTGAAGAGTTTTTCTACATCCGTACGATTCATCACTTCGAGCTACTAAGACATATAAAAGAAGGCCTTGGTCTTTTTAAAACGTGTAAATGCCTCAATTGAAATTGTATTAATAATTAAATAACTAAAATATTCGATATCATTTTCAATTTATTTCAATGTGGAGCCAAATCTAGACACTTTGTAATGACAGTATAGATTAGTATTGGCTGCACTCAATGAGTTTAATCCATTTTAAACTAATACACCAGCACTTACAATAGTTTGACTTATTTTCAGCAAATATACCAGTGTTTTCCTTTTTGTATCTTTATGGTTTATTGCAATTATTGTAAGTTGCTCTACATAAAGTTTAGCTAAATGAAATGTAAAGTACTACAGCACTGCATCCTATATTAAAGGCATATCGTGTTTTTTTATAATTACACATATTAAGTACAATTATACTTAAGTACAATAAGTGAGTAAATGTACATTGTTTCATTCAAACACTGGTCTTAATGAGACTTGATAGTTATTTAATAATTCGCTTTTTAGTGTTTTTATTTGATATTAAGTTACGTTTTTGATGGAAAAGTCTTTTTTATACACTTTCTTACAGATGATACAGTACATACAGTGATTGTGTGGTGACCTTAAGCATATCGTCCACGTCAAATAAAATGTCATACAATCTAGTTTGCTACTTATTAACATTCAAGGCTACTGAATGCACTCCTCTTTCATTATCAGACTCAAAATGGACAGTTTCTATTTGTTTTAAGATTCAACTTGATGCATCAGAATCATTTTATGCCCCTCATTCTTCTGTAAAACTCGGCTGTATTACCCACAATGCAACTCAACCGCCCACAAATTGATGTTGTGTTTCTTCTTATTCCTTATTACACAGCCATGTTGTTCACTGTGAACCGCGTTCGACCGCGTAGCGTTTTCTCAAAGCTATCTCAATGGTACCAAATCCTTACTTACTCCTTGATTAAACCCACCTTTGCTAACTCAGTACTTTTGGTCAGTTATCATTCTCGGTCACAGCAATACAAAACTGGAACTCTCTACCCACTCAAGTCAAAGACATACTGTACATATAGCACCTTGACAGCTCACTTAAAATGCATTTTATTGTTCTCGTGTATCCTGTGGCCTGTATCTACTTTTCTTTCATGCTTTCTTTATAACTAGTGCTGTTGACGTATTGTGATTTTAAAAAGGTGTCTCATCTGGTCGGGGACAACAGCTGGAAATTAGCAATGCTGGCTAAAGCTGCTCCATTTACTGTTACGAGACTATAAACAAATAAACTAAACTAAATGTGCATTACCAAGATGTTTCTTGAAATGATGTTCAATGTGAATTTAAATATCGTTGGAATTGTTGACTTGGAGAGATCTGAAGAAGATAGATATTGTTTCTCTTTCCCCTGCTTCATCTTTCTCTGTGCTTTCCATGGTGCACTTTTACTGTTTTCACCCCGGAGTGAGCCGATCATTAAAGAAATCTTCTGCATGCATACATTAAGGATATATTCGTGCATGTGTTTTTATAAAAACAAGGCGCTTCCCACTCTCTGTCACGCTGGCAGGTGACGGGGAATTACAGAAGCGAGAGAGAAACTGAACGGGAGAATTGAAAGTGGCTTCTCGTAATGGAAAAGGCAATTCCAATCCAGCGTGATTAAGGCACAACAATGCAATAGCTGTCAGCTCATTACAGAGAATAATAAAATTCACATCACAGTGTCACTCTCACAAATGCCAACTTCAGGCGCCAACTGTGATCCCCCCCCCCCCCC
>NW_011358205.1:1984-2255 GCF_000735185.1 Notothenia coriiceps | reverse complement strand
TGTGTGTGTGTGTGTGCGTGCGTGCGTGCGTGCGTGTGTGCGTGCGTGTGTGTCTGCGCTCGTGTGTGTGTGCGCTCGTGTGTGTGTGTGTGTGTGTGTGTGTGTGTGTGTGTGTGTGTGTGTGTGTGTGTGTGTGTGTGTGTGTGTGTGTGTGTGTGTGTGTGTGTGTGTGTGTGTGTGCGTGCGTGTGTGTCTGCGCTCGTGTGTGTGTGTGTGTGCGCTCGTGTGTGTGTGCGCTCGTGTGTGTGTGTGTGTGTGTGTGTGTGTGTGT
>NW_011358205.1:0-1898 GCF_000735185.1 Notothenia coriiceps | reverse complement strand
GTGTGTGTGTGTGCCTGCGTGTGCGTGTGTGTCTGCGCTCGTGTATGTGTGCGCTCGTGTGTGTGTGCGTGCGTGCGTGTGTGTGTGCGTGTGTGTGTGTGTGTGTGTGTGTGTGTGTGTGTGTGTGTGTGTGTGTGTGTGTGTGTGTGTGTGTGTGTGTGTGTGTGTGTCAGTCAGCTGAAAAATAGCCTAAAGCCGGAGGGGTCATTAAGATGAGATATTAAGGCCATACACTTCTGCACGCCACTAATGAAAATAATGTATAGTTGTACTTTCACGTCATCATTCATAAATACAGCGTGAATCTGGAGACCCCTCCTCACACTGTCAGATAAACTCAAGTGTCCCGTTATCGTGCTGCTTGTGTGAGGGTTTTAATAGTTGAATTGAATGTAAAAGTGGATTTTCTTACAGTCATCATTCATGCAGGGTTTGGGATAGTCTAGACAACTTTTCTCGCGCACTGTTCGTAGATTTAAATACTGAAAGGTCCCGGATGTCATCAAAGGCAAGGTACTTTTGAGGTACTTAAGTATTTCCATTCAAAGCTGCTTTAAACTTCTACTCCACTACATTTACTTTTAACAAAATGCATCTCTAAAAATTAAGTGGACTCTCCTTTTAAGTCACAAAAGAGCACACTTATTTAAATATTCAACAAAAAGTAAATCACGACTTTCTTTGTGTCAGCAGTAAAATGCTACTCAATGCAATGACAAATGTCAGATATACAAATATAATTATATACACACTTAAAGGCAGTTTTCTGCACGATAAATACTTTTACTTTTTATACTTTAGGTACATTTTGCTGATAATACTTTTGTACTTTTACTTAGCTACGATTTTCTATGCAGGACTTTTACTTAAAGGTAATCTTTTATTATCAAAAACAGACATGTTACACTTTATTTCAATTACATAAAGTATTTACACCACAAAATAAAGACACACATTTAAATCATAATATTTTCATGATATACGATACCGTGGAAAAAACAGACAAAACATAAAAAACAGAATATACGTATACTATATATAACAAAAAAGAACCATCACTTTCAGGCATATTGAAATCATTTATTTATATTGAAACAAATAATAAACACACAAAATAAAACAAACACTCCTCCACAAAGACCTACATTAGGCTATATAAACCAATAAATAAGAACAACATACCAAACTCAAACAAATCGATTTGAACCAATCAAAGCAACCCTTTTCCAGTGAAAAATAGTGTCATTTTTCAAAGTTAAAGCAAACTGGATTCCCGAACCAAGCCTGTCTATTTTTACGTGATTAGTTGTGTTAATTTAATGTTACTATTTAAGCGTAGGACTTAATCAACCTCATTTTGTGTTGAACTGAACTGAATGTTCTGGACTCTAGTCCATACTTGTCAACCCTCCCGATTTTCGCGGGAGACTCCCGATTTCATTGCCCTCTCCCGGTTTCCTCCCGGGGTCATATTTCTCCCGCATTTCTCCCGATTTCTGACAAAATCAGATTTACACACGACTGTTTCCACTCAGACTTTAATACAGCTACACCATTGTTTGGTTTCCATGGTAACACGTCTCTTTAGTAGCGCGCACAACTCAAAGTCTGAGAGGGTGAGGCAGATATTCACAGAAAACAGAACAAGAATCGACAACTGCTCTACTCTCTGCTCACTCCTTTCCTGTAAAATACAGGTCCAGCCCACACATATGCTCCATCAAGGACGGTGCTACAGGCCGCAAGGCAGTGCACTTACAACTACAATAAGCATGTTAATGTTAATCTAACAGCTCCAGCAATCCACTAGCACCCCCCTCCCCCCCCAATTTTGCATTTTGAAATTCTCCCGATTTCTGAGGTCTAAAGGTTGGCAAGTATGCTCTAGTCTGAATGTC
>NW_011358204.1:0-6611 GCF_000735185.1 Notothenia coriiceps | reverse complement strand
GCTTTCTAACGATATCTCTGTTGACATGGTGCACACAGCGGTCGCGGTACTTTATGTTACGTTAGAAAGCTAACTTTTTGGTGAATTTAGGAGAAATCTACTGACGCAAATAGACAAACTATAGTCAAATAAACACTTAAATGTGTATTTTGGACGTTTTCCTTCCAAAAGCCTGAAAGAAAACATGTTATAGAATCAAAATAGCACAAAATCTCAAAATTGACCAGTGCTTGAAAAACGATGTTTTTGCCTGCCGTGTCTCGCCTTAACAAGTGATTTACAGCAAATAGGAAACGATATTCGATCTATATCACGTGTTACTGGAATAAGACCCAACAAGTTAATGCATTTTGAAACAGTTCTATGATCTTTCAGCTACAGTAAATTACGCAAGATAAGGACTTTAACATAACATAAAGTATGCAGGGTTCACTTACCGAAGAAACTGCATTCATGGACGGTCTGTTTTAACCGCAGATAAATCCTATATTTGCATGACGAATAGTCAAACAGGAACCAACACAACAAACACGGCCGAGGTCAAGTAGTGTTCGCCTCATGAGCTGAGCCCCTGGAGCATCACAGAGCCAATGGAGCTAACGGAGCTAGCAGTGAGACAGAGGAGCTAGGAGCAGCAGTCCCATTGTCATGAAATCTAACTATATACAGAATATGTTTCTGTGGATCCAGGCTACAAACATGTTCATTTACTGGTGTTAAGTTGGACATTTTAACATAGGGTCTACGGGAATTGCTCCCATTGTTAAGAACTTAGGAAGAAAGGACTCAAATGCACGACCCGGGAGCCAGAGATAAAGTATAAGTAATATACTTTATTTGCAAAAAGGATATACAAAAAGAAAAAACACTCTTTGCGAGGTGACAAAAAATAAAGAGCTTCAATAAGGCTCAACAAAAAGCGCTCACAACGTGAGGAACAAAACTTACAAAAAGTTTTCAGGAGCATGAATCAAGGTAAGTGTCAAGAGAAACAAATACTGACGAGCAGAGTTCTTACATGAGGACAAGACAAGACGAACTGACACTGAACACTGGGAGACTGGGGAATTTAAACACTCAACAACGAGACACAGGTGAAACAATCAGGGGCGGGGCTGACGCTGATGAAGGCGGGAGAACACATTAGGAAAGGGAGTCAAGGGACCTGAAATGAGACGTGACAAAAACAAAACAGGAAGTGAAAAACAATACAAAATAAACAACACAACTGACTTAACACCTCTGGCGGTGCACAACACCCATCTCCATCCATCGCCTACAGTTTGCAGCTTTGGGCTTCGGCGCACTGTCCCGGAGTTCACCGCTTGGCTCTGATAGGCTAGAAGTCGGTTTGATTGCATTCGGGCTCGATTGCTTATCCTGTCTGAGAAGCCCGGATGATGTTGCATCGCAATTTTGGACATCGAATTTTAAACACCGAAGTTTTTGACGTCGAAGTTTATACACCGAAATTGTGCATTCAAATTTTTTTCACTTGAATTTTTGGGATCTGAATTTGACTATTCAACTATTTTTACTTCAATTGATACATTTTTATTTCACATAGGTAAATTCGGAGCAAAAAAAAATCAGATACATGATTTTCAAAGTAATTATTTTCAATGATATAAATTCGGTGTCTGATCAAATTCAAATACTTCTGTCTCTTGTTTGCTTCCATACTCCTCACTATAAGACACTGGCACACATACATTATTGATTTTCATTTAGATAACTTAACTTTCACAGACCATTCACAGCCCCTCCATCACAGACACCCAGGACCAGCGTAGATGTACGAGCCTGCCTCACTGTAATCTTGCCACCATATCTCTCCTCTCATGCTCTCTTTTTTCTGTTTTCCAGATTCATTTTTCCTAAACTTAACCAATCCCGAATAAGCGGGATATAAATGGAGAGCGGACGTTGCATCGATCAATCAGGCTTCACACAAGCGCACTCGCACAAGCAGCACGGGTGCATTTCCCAGCAGCAGTTTTCCTTTTCCGCCCCCCAACATCCCATTACCTCCGGGTAGTTGGCCAGTCAAACAGGAATAAAAATTGCACCACAAACATAATACGTTAGGGCTGATTTGTCGAGCAGGAAGCCTGACAATTCCCTGAGACTTACACAGCCCACACCGGTGCTGGAAATCAGGCCCGTTATGGCGGCCACACGTCTATAAAGATTGTTCATTTGGTGGAAAACAGCTACCTGGGCAGGGACAAGGAGAGTGATGTAGAGGGCGTTGTAAATACACAGTGAGATATATGGGCCTGGCTGACCTACACTGGGACTGTACGGCTGTGGGCATGAATCCAATGAAACAGTCTCAGTGACACCTCTTTATGGGCTATGGAGGGCTTTTTCTTGTTAAATAAATGTACAAGTTGCCAGGAACAAACATTATTTCAGTAAGCAAATAAAAGCAGTCAGGACTATGGATACACAAATTAATCTTAATCCATAAACATTGCAGAAATAAAGGCCATAGGGAGTGATTAGTTGTAGTGCTTGAAGAGAAAGGGGAGACATTGCATCCTTTCCAACATGAATAGTTTAACACTTTAGAAAATTAGATCATCTTCACTGAGAATAGTGATACCATATTTATTTCAGGGTGTAGGTAGGTGAAACGGATAGCTTGGCTGTCTCCAACATAGCTTTTTTTCACTTTTATTCCACATCTCACATGTAACTTAAAGGGTAACTCCTGTTTTTTGTATCCCGGACCCCTTTTACCCATGTGTTTGTGTCTGAGTGACTAATGGGGACAATCATTTTTGGAATTGGTCCAGTGTTGAGCGAAAGCGCCGTACCTGCAGAACGTAATCATATCTCAACAATTCCGCATCGTCCATGTGTGTCGCTAAGAGTGCTTGTTTTTGCCCCTGACTGACTCAAATTGGTATTATGAGCATCTGACAACATTATGGAAAGGACCTTACAAAGGAATAAAACGTTTTATAGTTTTTTTTTCTGTTTAAACCTTTGGCTTGATCCGATCCTTTTCATTATTGTATCAAACCAATTCTAGCCTGGATGAGAATTGTTCTGAAATCTTGCATCACATCGATATTATCAAGATCATCTTAGCATGTAGTCATGACATTGCAAATATACTCCAACAAGTCACATGACACAACACTAAATATTCCGCATTCTCTATTCCAGCTTTGTAAGACAGTGAATGAGCATATTTGCACCCATAACGAGAATGTAAAGATGTTGTAAGTATGTAACCATTTTTTTTTTTTAAATGTCTTTATTCTTTAAATTTGATCACAATCGGTGTGTCATGTACTTTTTTTAAAGCTTGGTTCTTGAAGATTACCCAAACTGACTTTTTTAAACATTCATCACACATCAACTTCATGGTTTATATTTTCTTGTGCAATATAGGACTATTACCATCTTTTTGATCCCCTCAATTTCAGTTTACCGTCCGAATAAAGTCGTTTAAATGAACTTTTAGCTTACATGTGTTATTTTCTGACCATGCTGTGTGATCATAACTAAGAAAATAAGACCTAAGATGTAATAAGAGAGAATTATTTAGACATATACCTTCTTAAGACAAGGGTAGATATCCACTACATTATGTATTCATTGAGGATGTGTTGGCAGGCATATGAACACTGAATTATACAAGTTTTGTTCCACTGCATCGGGGCACACCCAAGGATCCTTTAAGATAATGTTTGGAGAATCAGGTCCAGACCTTATCAGTAGTCGTTATGGCACTTTGGCTGCAGAATGAATGACCTGACACAATTGAAGCCTAGTCATAGCTGTCTCACTTATCAGTCAAACAACCAAGTCTTTAAATTCCTTGAATATGTTTGACAATTTGGGCATCTCGTGGTCCTTTAGTTAGGGCATTTTTGGAGCCCTTCTTTACATGCAGATGTTTGTTTCCTTGTGGTATTGTCATCATCATGCAACCCCACTTGGCACAAATGTTCCTGGCAATGAGCTGGGATGGTAAAGTCCATTTATGTCTGGTCTTAATGGAACAGATATTTGCATTCTCACGTACAGTTCCTACAGGAAGGTTGCAGTGCATGTGAAAGGAACTTACTTTACACTCTTAAGACCCCTTACATTTCCAAACTCCCCCTCTCCTTAGCCTTTTTCTCAGCCTGTCTCTTTCATCTTTTCTCCAACCGTCCCCTGAGGTGAAGGACGCTTACAGATGACAGAAAGAAAGAACACGAGTCATAGCGAGGACAGCTCCTGCTGTGCTCAGGCCACCACACTGCAGACTGCCTCAACGTCCACTGCTTAGTAAGTTAGCACGACACACACACACACACACACACACACACACACACACACACACACACACACACACACACACACACACACACACACACACACAGCTCCATCCTGTCACCTTATGTTCTATCACCGCTCATTACCATCATCTCCAGGGGACGTTAACTGAGTCAAACTGGCAGCAGAGGGAGATGGAGGTGACAGAGAAGAGCATCTAGGAAGTTGAGACACCGACTGAGACCAAGAGACATCGTGGGCACAGGAAGACTTTAGCTTGACACGACAAGGACTGGCACCTTGACATGTGTTAAAAGGTTCAGACTGGACACATCAAAACAGAGGAAACTGAGACGGTAGAGGCGAAATAGAGATGACAGGAGCGGCGAGGCCTTTTTTGACGGACAGGTGAGCTAAACGAATCCTCTTAGTGCTGACTGCTTAACTCTGACCGCTCTGCTGGGAAATGTCCCTCCCAATGGAGGACAGATCAGATGACTGATTTGATTCAAGCAGAAAATAATTGTAACAGGATGGAGCATTTAAGGATTATAGAGCGATAAAGTCTGGCCCCATTTATAAACAGGCTTCTGTTCCACCACTTTGTCCAGAAAATGTTTTTTGTAATAAAGATCTTCATTCATTGGTATATCCATGAGTGTCAACATGGTGCTATGCTTTTCTGTCCATATCTGTTCAGATGAAAGAGTATAAACAACTTGACTGGTAGTTCCATTTTATTAACCCCGACAGCAACTTTTGTCATAAAAGAGCTTCCCGACAAATCTAGCAACTTGGATTTGTTAAATGAATGTGCTGTCTGTCATCCTGCTTGCTGCAACCCATGATCAACCACCTATAAATGTGAATGAGCACGTTAATTACCAGAACTCCACATGTTCTGCGGAGGGACTCCTCTTTCGTTTGTATCCAAATATTTGTTTTAAGTTATTAATGCAGCTTTTGCTTTTTTGACTTGATAGAGCTCACCACGTTTGCTTTTATTTGAAAATGTTTTCAATGTTTTATTAGAACTGTTTTGCGTAACGGCGCCATACTCAGTCCGGCCTGCTTTTACTTTGTACGTTTTACTTGTTGAAAGCTATATCCCTTAGCTGGAAAATCAATCGAGCAATGAAAGCTTTGGGAATGTCATCGTCCTAGAGCACTAGCTAGTTCATTATTCCACATTATTTGAATGACATTAAATAATCAAAGTTAAACAAACTATTGCATTACATTTCATTTGTATTTACCTGATACTTTTATCCAATGAAAAGTATAATAAGTACATTTAACCATGAAGAAACAAACAAGCAAGAATCCTGCAGGTGCATTAGCTATCTATTACATTACATGTTACTTGTTAGACGCATTTATCCAAAGCGACTTACAGACTCAATACTGTGGACAATCCCCACAGGAGCAATTTGGGCTGAAGTGTCTCAGGGACACAACGACATGCTGACTGCAGTGGGGTTTGAACCTGTGCTCCCCTTATCCCAACACCAAGGCTCTACTTGCCAACTTAAAGGTAATGCTTCCCAGACTCTACCAGCATGTTAAATGTGCCACGAGGGGGGATAAAACACTGGACAAGGTCTACACTAATATTAAGGGGGGCTACAGAGCTAAAGCGCTAGCGCACCTAGGCCAGTCAGATCATGTGTCCCTTCTCCTAATTCCAGCCTACTCCCCCATCAGGAAAAATATTTCCACCACTATAAAGACAATTAAAACCTGGCCTTTAGGCGCCACTCCATAGCTGTAAGACTGTTTTGAGAACACCGACTGGGGTTTTTTCGAACATGAGGACCTGGAACAGTACACATCAGCGGTCCTGGGATACATCAAGCACTGTTCAGACTCCGTCACTGTGGATCAGCGCATCCGGGTTCATCCCAACAAGAACAAGCACTTTGTACGGCTGCGCTCAGGCAGGCGCTTCTGTACCATGTCTTCCCGGACAAACAGACTCAAATTCAGTTTTTTTCCCAGGGCCATATGAGCACTAAACGCTGCTAATATTTAAATTATATAAGCCTTCCGTGCAATAAGAGGGGAATCGTGCAATTTAATTTATTATTTATTTATGTACATATTCCCTATCATGTCTATTTAAGTCCCGTTTCTTGTTTTTATAGTGTCTTGTTGTTTTTATATTGTCTTGTTGTTTTCATATTGTCTTGTTGTTGCGTGTTGGCACCTTGAGTTCATTGTAATTTTGTTGTATCTGTACAATGACAAATTAAAGACCTATCAATCTATCAATCAATCCATGTTCTCATCTGTCTATCCGCCGGTTACTTCCACTAACAGCGAAGCTCCGGAGG
>NW_011358203.1:0-3184 GCF_000735185.1 Notothenia coriiceps | reverse complement strand
GCAGCAGTGGTCCACTGGAGAGACCAGCTACCTACTGGGAATCTGGTCTTCCGAAGAGGTACAGAGGAAGCTGGAGCACAATCGGCCATTGTTGTTGTTGTTGGTGTCAGCTGTGAGTGGTTTCCGCGCGGTTTGGCTTTATGAAGTAAAACGGTTACGTCATGACGCAAACGATGACGCAATGACGCAGCACCAGTCGGACTCTGGGGTGTGAAAAGAGCCGGAGCTAAACCGAAGAACCGGTTCTGAACCTGAAAAGCTCTAGCACGGAGCTTGAACCGGAGTTGCGTTGGTGTGAATGAGATATTTGAGAGCAACATTAAGAGATCTATGGATACATCTCTCAACATCCATATGAACCAGAACTGTAAGCATATTTATTTTTTCTTTATGGATATTTTACAAATCACTCCCCTTTCAAACTGTATTCTTGTTTATTAATAACAACATTTTTTACCGTCATATAGTATTTTATAACCGTTTACTTTATGCTCTTATTCTCTTATAACTATAATGACCATATAAAGATGTGATCTACCTCACTGGTTGTAGAAAAAGCTTCTTATATATTCATTAGCATAGCTAGCTAACCAGATGCTAATAACAACAAAGTTATAGACTGTATGATCAGTATGACAGATGAACAGATCGCCACTGGGCTTTCANGACCAGCTACCTACTGGGAATCTGGTCTTCAGAAGAGGCACAGAAGAAGCGAAACCCCTCACAGCTGACACCGACAACAACAATGGCCGATCGTGCTCCAGCTTCTTCTGTGCCTCTTCTGAAGACCAGATTCCCAGTAGGTAGCTGGTCTCTTCAGTGGACCACTGCTGCTTGTTAAGTTTCTCCATCGTTGTGTACAAACTGGATAAAACGCCGGCTTTTTGTTGTTGTTCAGGAGTTGATCTGCCCCTGCCCCCGCCTCAACGTAAGCATGACATATGTGGTGCTTTTGCTCTGGCCGGACAATTTTTTGGTGCTCGAAATGAACCGGATTCCGGAGCTAAGAGGCTGCTCCGCTGCGGTGTGAACAGGAAAACCCGATGCTTTTCAAGCTCCAGCTCCGAACCGGCCCTGAAACACCGTTTGTGTGAATGAGGTTGAGTGACATTTGTAGCTAAAGGCCTGGTACGCCCATTCATTAATATATTAATGATAAGAGTCATTGCAGTGTTAAACAAAATGTGTGAACTCACTAATGCTTGAATTTGACTTTTTGCCTCACTTTGAGGGTTAAGTAAGAGGTATAGTTGAATATCATCTGCATGGCAGTGATGGAGATCCCTGTGGGACAGAAGGGTTGCTATAGCTAAGCCAAAAATTCAGACCTCTTCCAAAATAAAAGCTCTTGTGATAGGGAGTGAATTTTGCTGTGATGTAGTAATGCAGACTCATCAGAAATGTGAGTCTCCAGCAGCAGTCATGTTAGTCATATTAATATCAGCTGAGTGGAAGGTCAGAGAGCTGCCCTGAGGCTCAATACACCTGAGAGGAGCGACAACCACAGATCCTCATCATTACTCCATTCTACTCTGTGATCGACTGTGTCCTCTGCAGCTGAGGTCAACAGCGTTGCTAATAAATGCTGAGACCTGAATTTTGTAAATCAACGTACACCAATCAGACCAAAACAATAACCCAAAAAGCTAATAAAAGCTATACATAAATCAATACATTTTCATGTTTTAGACCATTATCCTCAGTTAATCTCCTCATCAGACAGTGAGCAGAATAACTGAACAGGAAGTGTATTTACCTTACCAAATCATTAAATATTTCTTTAAGTTTCTTTAAGTATAAACACTTAACTATGTCAAGGCTAAATAAAGGATTTACAACAAACATATATATATATATATATCTGAGGACAATTTCTTTGTAAAATGTGTACTTTTTGTATAATGATGCCATAAATGAATTGGAAATAATATGTAAGTCATGATCCTATAACTTTTTCTAATAATTACATTTATTTTATATACCCCTGCAAGGGACATACTAAGAAGTATCTTAACTGAAACATACTTCAGTATGTTTGGTAAAAATAGTATTTTAAATATATATTTTAAATAAGCAAAGCATAGAGGACTTAAGAATCGATGTAGGTGTTATTTTTATTTTCCTTCACTGAAAAAATGAAACACTGACTTAAATGTATTATGTCAACACATTTCCCATAAATGTACACGTTGAAAGAAATAATATTAAGTTGAACCTACATTTTTTTTTATCTGAACTTAATATTATTGCTTTCAACTAAACTAAACTGTTTCAGTTCTTTCAATGTTCTTCTTCTTCTCCTTGGTTCTTTCCAGGAGATGGCTCTGGGAAGGAAGGTGGACGTCCCGGTCAGCGACGTCTCTCTGATCAGAGGGATATGGGAGGTCCGGGTGAAGAAGCACAGACACACACAGAAGAAGGAGCAGGAGAGGATCGAGCAAAGTGCCCTTCCCAAGTAAGATGATCGAGGATGTACAAAACATGTCAGCTTTCACTTTCAGTTATGTTTTAGTTACAGTGAAAGCAGTATTGAGAAGCGTTAGAATGCCATCTTAAAGGTCCCATGTCATGGCCATTTCTACTGATAATAATTCCATTGTTGAGGTCTACTAGAATAGATTTATATTGTGCAATTTTCCAAACTCACATTGGTTTCTCATACAGCATCTCTGTAAACTACGTGTATTCACTGAATTTCACTCTCTGCCTTTAACGGCTCGTTATAGCTCCAATAGCTCCAGCCCCCACCCTCCCTGTGAGCACAGTGTGCTCTGATTGGTCGGGACGTTGTGAATCGCGCTGAGCTCCGTGGAGGTGTGGTTTCCTTGTGTAGCGATAAACAGCGAAACACATCCAAACTCATCCTGAGCACACACAAAGTCACAGCCGAAGTAAAAACAATAAGTGTGGCTTGATATTGAGTAAGAAAAAGGCTGATAAACGCTGTGAGAATGGGTCTGCATAGAGAATTTCGCCGCGATCCCAACTGTCTGTTATCAGCCTGCAGCCAGGGAGGAGAGATCAGCAGAGCTGCATGCACTGTGTGTGTGAGGAAGTCCGTGGATTGGTCAATTTGTACCAATCAGCGGGGGCTTAACGTAACGGCTCCGCGGACGTAACGTAACGGCTGCACGGATTGGTCCATTTGGTTCCGGGTAACGCATGACATCATGAGTTACCC
>NW_011358202.1:18436-18700 GCF_000735185.1 Notothenia coriiceps | reverse complement strand
GCCCTGCTTCAAAAGTGCTGATTCTCTGTCTGTTACTTTAGATGAAAATAAGGAGCCACTCCCCACGCCCCTCTGAGAGATATTTGGTTAAAAATAACACAATGGTGCTCTAGGAGGAGATTCAGGTGATAAGGGTTACACAAGCCAAAAAATCGTTATGACATCATAAAGTTGCCAAAATCTGATCAGCTCATTTCAGACATGTTTTTATATAAATGGATCAGGACAAAAAGTGAGCGAAGCTTTTTTCCTGAAACTTTCAGA
>NW_011358202.1:14108-15232 GCF_000735185.1 Notothenia coriiceps | reverse complement strand
CACAAGTTATTGAGCCGTTTCCGCTCTACATCCTGAACTCCTCCCTTCGATGCAATGCACTTCCGTTTTGGCGGACTGGGTTTGTTTTGCTAGCTAGCTCCGTTGTGCCGACAAAGCACTGATATCGCAGAGACAAAGAGGATATAACAATTACAACATGAAGAAAAGTGGTTCGGGAACTACGTGTGCGGTAGTTGGTTGCAATCACTCGAGAAAGCACCTGAACGAGTGGTTAGATAGAGAGTGCTACGACCACAAACCAGCACCCAGCACCCAGCCATGTTGTTCATTACATACAGATAAACACAACAAATACTGCATGCATTGTATTTTTTAATATTATATATGAATATTTTCATAGTGATGTAATTGTGTGGGCTGCTTTTATATTTTAATTGTAATACCTGTTAGGATTAAACATGTGATCTTTCTTGTTGAAGCCATTTCTTTAGTTTCCTCTAAACAATTAATTAATTCAGTGTTATTTATGTACAGTATGAGCTTAATATGAATGATGAACTGTGTTAAAAGAAATTGTAGCACTCTAAGGAACATATGAAATGCAATAATGCAATAACAGTGCAATAATGAAGTCATTTTGAAAAATCGTAATCTGGATCAGGTTGATCCTATCCTGATTGCTTTGAACTCCANTATACACAAGTTATTGAGCCGTTTCCGCTCTACATCCTGAACTCCTCCCTTCGATGCAATGCACTTCCGTTTTGGCGGACTGGGTTTGTTTTGCTAGCTAGCTCCGTTGTGCCGACAAAGCACTGATATCGCAGAGACAAAGAGGATATAACAATTACAACATGAAGAAAAGTGGTTCGGGAACTACGTGTGCGGTAGTTGGTTGCAATCACTCGAGAAAGCACCTGAACGAGTGGTTAGATAGAGAGTGCTACGACCACAAACCAGCACCCAGCCATGTTGTTCATTAAATACAGATAAACACAACAAATACTGCATGCATTGTATTTTTTAATATTATATATGAATATTTTCATAGTGATGTAATTGTGTGGGCTGCTTTTATATTTTAATTTGTAATACCTGTTAGGATTAAACATGTGATCTTTCTTGTTGAAGCCATTTCTTTAGTTTCCTCTAAACAATTAATT
>NW_011358202.1:2498-14070 GCF_000735185.1 Notothenia coriiceps | reverse complement strand
GCAGGACAGTGCACCCAGCAGGAGCCTCCAGCTAGATCTGATCGATATGGACATCAACGCGAGTGAAGTCTAATCGGACAGGAGAGAGAGATCAGAGATTTATTTTAATTACCTCTCAAACTACCTAAACTAGTTCTAAATATGTTTATTCTTACTGTCGGGTCACTCATTACTGGATCAGCCAGCTGCATGAGACGGATACTGACGGGCTGTCAGGAGAGGGGGAGGAAAAGAGAGAGTTTATTATTCTTATATTATTATATAGAGTCGTTATCAATTTGTTTTAAAGCTCAATAAATAACAAAGAAGACCTTTGACCGGCACCTTTCTAATTTTGTCTGGAAGATTTAAACTTTAACGGACATGTTGAACGGCGGAAAAAAACGAAGGGCAACCAGGCAACCATGGCAACCACGCTTGGGTGATCTTCTTCGCTGCTTTTGGTTTATTTTGTGGTGGAAGTACAGCGCCACTTACAGGCCCAGCATATGTACTACAGCCTCTCCAGTGGGTCGAGCGGTCTCGTGTGGACGGACACGTTTATTGAGCCGATTGCGTGTGAACGGAATACTTTTTTGATATCGAATTCGGTTCATTTTTGTTTCCGTCTCCGTATAAATGGGGCCTTAGTTGTACAGAAAACGAGCCATTAGGTAAAGCTGGATATCTGGCCCCTGCTAAGGCCCTTTAAACATGGTGTTGCATTAACCAGATTTCTACTAATGTGGCCAAAGAATGATTGTTACCTGCACAAAATAAAATATGAAACATGTCCAACATGGTCAATCTGTGGAAATCTTTAAATACCTTGGTACAGTTCTGGGCTCTCAGCTGTCTCAACGAATGCTCACAGTGAATTTACCTACTTAGGAAACTTTAATGGCCTCGTGGTAGTCAGCAGATTTTGAAAGTAGTGTACAAAAATGTTCAGCTTCCTGCCTGGTACGGTCACCTTAACTGTAGATCTAAGAATACACTTTCTAGGACTGTGGCAATGGCAAGCAAAACAGTAGCAAAGCCCAAAGCACTTGATTCAATTCTAAACAGAAAGGACGAGGAAGAAAGCGAGCATTATCCTGGCAGCTAGCCCCCGTCCACTCTTCAGCCAGTATGAGCCCTGAACACATAAATAAATGACAAATGAAATAGAAAAGAAATAGAAATGAGATCTTGAGCTCCAAGAGCCGATATAGATTCCTCTCTGGCAACTAAAAATGTATTTATGAAGTCCTTCATCCCAAGTGTCATCATTATTCTCGAGTCAACAAAGTGACAGAGCAGATTCAAGACACAGACATTGATAGAAACTGTATAAATGTGCAACCTTGTCTATGTGTTTGTTTTACTAACTGCTTCCTGGTGAGAAGAAGACCTATTTCAACCAATAGATACATTCTTATCTATTCTATATCCAATGGCTTCAAAATGGCAGTAATGTGGTATTATATTTGTAAAACTGTAACTAACCTGTACTATAAAAAGAACATTTTAGACATTTCACATGAAGTATTATTTTAAAAGCGTGACAAAGGTGTTTGGTATATTGAAAAGACGTCTTTAACAAACATCAAAGATACATTGTATTGCGAACATACATGACTTTCAGAGCAAAGGTATGAAAGGTGTGTAATATTTAGGTACCAACGCAGAGCTGAGATAACAAGGCACCATGCTCTACTGTATATTCAACGTCCTATCTGTTGTAATATAATGAACGATATGAATCAGTGCAGGGTTAATTACATACTTTGTAGAGATTAAGTAGAACTCGTGATTCATGATAGCGATCAACGCAAGGATATTAGGATTCTGACTAAAACCAAGGGGTACATCAGTCGATTTCCTAAAAGTGAGCCAAAGCCTCGAGGAGTTCAAGCATCTCCTAACTTTAGGGAGGACTGCCATCGGTTCATTAAGCCTCTATCCATTTCTAGTCATCTTCGCTACTCATAAATCATAGTACTCCTGGTATAATTGTACACTTGTTGAAACCACACCTTTTAACACTAAACATCTTCCGTAGCATGGTTGAGAAGAAAGTAACTGGCTAGGACTGACAGAAATGTGAGAAAATATCCAAAAGATGAAAATATCTAAAGTCATTGATCATTTTTGGATAGCTCAACTGACAGTCCGGGAATGTAATATATGACATTATAAAGCTGGACCGTCATGAGAGAAAATGGAACTTGATTTAACTAATATTTAAATATGGGGGTAAGAAATAAAGAGCATTCTCCTCATTACACCATACATATTTAAATAAGCAAAACATAGAGACAATATTGCAGGCTTGCCACCCTCAACAACATCTATGGCATTAGCCTAGCAGTTTCAGTGGATCCCAAATGTACAAAGTCTTCGCCCCTCCATTGGGAAACCCCCAGTTTGGCCCTCTAAATAACTACTTCCTGCGAAGATCCACAGGGGTTTATGTTCACACGTCAACGAGACAGGCTTTTGAAACCACACATGGATTACAGCCATCAATTAAGCAGGAAGAAAGGCCTTTATCTTGCTACCACTGCTAAATCCAAAATCACCCACCAGCCTTAGAGGGCTTCAAGGGGTCTTTCCAGCGTTGCCTTAATCTCCGTTTAGCTAAGGCTGTTTGCTACACCCACAGTGGGAGATGCTTCTATGGTTTCTCTAATAAGAGCTAGTGATCTTCTAAAACCAAATTGATTACACAAGCAGTCTCACGAGCCACGACTGCAATAGGAACAGACTTCCTTATTTCCCCATTAAGGGGTTTTACTTCAGGTCTGCCGGGACGTTTTGTAGGAGTTGGTTTTGTACAACTTGCCCCGTTCAACCTGATACAACACTTCACTGACCTGAGAATCCTAAAAACAACACAGAATGAAATATCGAACAGAAACTTCTGAAGAGCTCAATTTCTTGAAATCCATTCGTCTTAACTTTGTAGGAAAATAATACGTGATTGTGTAAATGCAGACATGTCAGTGATAAAGCTTTTTAAGGTTAAACCAAATGTGTCGCAGAGCAATAATCTTTTTTCCCCCACTTGAGACCACTTGGATAATCACAGAAAACTTGCTGCTTCAGCGGGTTCACATACTGAAAAATCCAATAATAACATCAAGAAACTATAAGCAATCAATTTTTCATTTCTTCAGATAAAACTCGGTCATGAAGTAACCCTTCTGGTTCACTGGATAGGAGGCCATCAGTTGTGTGAAAGAAAAGGCTGTGACATAAAAGGAAATTAATTCTTGACTCAAAATAAATTGGTAATTGTTCTGTACCTTAAAAAGAGTTGGATATTTCCACTGAATCCAGGTTAGCTGATGACAAGGGCACTAAAAGAAAATGCATGATTTTCTTTTCCAACATCCCAAATAAGTCAAAGTCTACGTGTCAATCCAAGTCAGCTTGGCACATTTTTGTGAGGACAGTCAAGATGAGAGGGGGAGCCAATGTTTTATTTAAGGTTACCAGTTTTTCTCTCACTCTGAACAGCCTTTTTCAGAAGGAAAACTAAAATAGTTCCATGATATCATACATCTGAGGGGAGTGACTTATGTAACAGGGTTTAAGAGAGGGCCATCCCAAATTGCGTGGTCTTTGGTGGAGAGGTCCAAACCAATGTCGGTTTCACACGTGGTGTGCACATACACACAGATCATGGGGCACGCTAACACACACCCCCTACCTTCGAATATCTCTGATACACACAAACTAAAGTAGCTTTTCTTTGTTAGTAGTATAAAAACTGTGGCTCAGGCAAGCTTCTCCCTCCCTTCTTGCCACAAGGTCACTGAGGCTCTCAGTAAAACAACTGTCTGGCCCCACTGAGAGATTTTGTTAGTATTTTAGATGAAACCCTAATATTTCGCAGGGGTGAGCTATTCTTACATTCTGTACACACAGCCGCTTATCACATTCTATTACAAATGAGTACAAAAGCTTTGCAGGAACTTATTTGGGCTTATTCTAGTCATAATCAAACTATGTGTCTGTTAATGTATGTAGGACAAGTGAGAGAGGGCCAATTTATAGAAAACACATGCGCTCACACTGTAAAAATATAAACATCTGTGAAAGTACTAAAAGCAGCGTTAGTTTGCTCTACATTAGGTGTCACCAGGACCACAATTTGCTAGGACGACACACCCACACTCTCACAAGGTGAAAACAATATCAGCATGGTGGCTGGTAACAACAAACACACTCTGGAGACTTAAGCACAGTGATGCTTATACAGTAGCTAAATGCTACATCAAATGTGTTTTTCTGCCATGATGATAGCTCAAGAAGAATAATCAGGGAATAACAATTCATCCTGAGGAAAACATGAAATTCCCTGCCAATTACATGGCAACCAGTTTAATGACAGTGGTTTTAGCCAAAAACAGATATGTCAACCTAATTGTGGAGCTAGAGAAAAAGTAAGTGGGTTAATACTAAGATTCATCATCTGGGAACCATGAATGTACCAAATTAAATGGTAATTCTTCCAGTAGTTCATGACGATTTGAGTCTAAAATGAGCTCAGTAAATTCACATTATACATTAAATAGACATTATGACTGCTTCTTGCGCAGTCTGTTATTCAGGCTCTTTGTAAGAAATAGCTGTTGTGAGTGAATGAGGTGAAGATGGTTTGTCTTTGGGAGCATGTTGTACCACATCCACAGACCTAGATACAGCCATTACAAACATCCACTGCTTAATGATTATTTGTATGTCTATACCTGCCTGATCTGGCATGGGCTTTCCTAGCCCAAGCAGTTTAAAGGAGAAATAAGGAAGATGCAAGAGTGTGTCTAATCACATTGACGGATCTAATAGCATTGATTGGTCCTAGCGGGACTGCTTCGCAATAGGACCTGCTTCTGCTAATTGTGTGGTTGGCCTTTGAATATTGAAGTGGCTATCATGGAGAGGCTGGATAAAAAAAAAAAATGAATGGTAGGTAAATATTAGCTCACTCACAGTGCTTGTCTCCTGCCTTTCATGTTTATAATACCAACGGTGTTATGTTACATTACAAACTAATCTGAAATCAAATCTTACAGCATTTCAAAATGTATTCTTTAACAAAAATTGACTCACACAATAGCTGTGCCTCTGCCTAGAAGAAACTACATTTATTTATATAATAATTCTGTAAAATGGTTTCCAGTTAAGGAAAATCGATGTTACTCCATTAATGTTCACTACTTATACAAAAACAAGTACTTAAAGACATTCTGTCATTCATTGATCAAGTGTCAATAACACCATCAATTGCCTTGAATATCATGATCAATATTTGCACAACACACTTTTAGCCTATAAAACACCAACACAAATCAAGCTTACAATATTAACACTTTTGTTTTTCCTTTCCTTACTCTACAAAGTGTTCCTTTAGTATTTGCCCCGACAAAGAACATGCTGGTATTTTCATGATCTAGCCACCATAATAATAGATTTGAAATGCTTACTTCATTGCAGCGCCTGTATCGCCACTCCATATATCAAAACATTGAAATGTCTATTGTTTTCTGGTATAGATGCAATCCAAATGTGCAATTGAATAAAGACATGTTATTGATTTTGGAAAAGATACATAAGTAGTTTTTTCGACAAAAAATATAACAATAGTGCCCATACTTTCAAGGGGTTATTCAGAGGCTACTATGAATATCACTCACATGCAATTACCTGAGTATCAATTCTTGATTGGATGTGTCCCAGAATAACACTCTTTCATGGTGCTTTAAAGGCTTCAGCAAGTTATAAAACTTGAAGGAAAGGTTTTATAATTGCATGGGATAGAATCAAACAACTTCAAACGCTCATCCCACCTCTACCTATTATCTCTACCTTCGCCCACAACACAACACTTTCAAAGCCCATCCATCCTGGAGGAGCCCGGAGACCCCGTGCAGAGACAGAGCTCGGAAAGAGTAGTGCTGTTGATCAGGAAGCACGGAGGTGGTCCTGGGGCTTATTCAATATTCAAGAGAGGCATTTGGTGCACCGTGGGAGCACCCAGCTGGAGGGGCGGCAGTGAGGGAGAGGCTTTGGACCCCACACCGACCACATCCACAACTCATTAGCACCAAAATGGAGGAGGGAAGGAGAGATGAATATTGCAGGTAGAGGCTGGAGGAATTGCGTGAGAGCCCAGTGGAGAAGAGAGGCAGACATGGAGGAAGGAGGGAGACAACTGAGGGAATGATACAGACAGGGAATCTGAACAAGGGAAAGGCATCACATTATAAAGGCATCAAGTGCTGCTTGCATCTCATTAGTGATCTGATAGTGAATAGTGAAGCTGGTGTGAGTGGGCTGCACGACGTTTAAGAAGACAATGCACACATACATCATCTCATTTCATTTCAGAGTAGGGGGTACAATTGAGAGGAGTGAATCAGCTCAAATGCAATGCAATTTAGCTCCAGGATGTGAGAGTGAGGGAGATATATTGCTACATCGATTGACTACTAGGAGGGAATTCAGATGTACTTATAGCGCACGCAGAACAAAGCGGCTTCACCAGGCACGTTGATGTTGAGTCACTCTGGAGAGAGTATGTAACACATAGTTGATGCCTCACCATGAAGACTCACTCCTATAGGGGGCATTTCCAATCTAAATCCATTTAAAATAGATAAAGAATTATAATGAATTGTCACTCTGCCCTACACCCAGTGTGTGAGAGAGGGCTCCACCTTTTACTGGACAGTTAGACCCTGGACACACTCCAGTGCACAGATAAAAGCACACTTAAAAAGGTGGACGTCACAATCAATATTACAAGTTATTGGTTTTTCATTTTCCAAAATGGCTTGGAGCTATTTTGAAGATGAAACATGTAAGCTATGTGTGTGTTTGCGCGCATTAAGTGTCTGAGTGTGTGCGAGCACTCACACAGAAGCTGAAATACAGGAAGTGGATTCTGATTGAGATAGCACTGGTAAACAGTGTATACTATTACATGTAGACATAAGGAGAATCCAGAGTAATAATTGAGGCCTTTGACCTCCATTAGTGATCATTGTCTGCAAGCCTTCTGCAGAAGGAATGGGACAGAGAAGCATGATTACAAAATCAAACCTTGTGTAGTAGTTCTGACTCACTGACACATTCATTCACTCTCACAGTGGTTTGATTTATAAATGTTTTGTTTTTTAAATGCATTTGTCAAAACGATGGGGAACAGCAACAAATACATGTGTCAGTCAGCTATTACATCTTATTCTTGTATTTTTGGGGTTAAAAAAATCCTAGAATCAATCTGTGTTCACTATAAAAGGTACCGAGGGGAGGATGCACGGGTTAGTTTGACTTTCAGAAATGGTGAAATGTGTATAGAGTGATGACCCAGCAGGCCTTGCATTTAAATAGGTTGAGTTCCACTTTGTGCAAATGCCAGACTGTGACGCTGCACTTTGGCAGGATACTTCAGTACACATCAACACATACTATGCCCACTTACTGTCCTCTAGACAGGTGAGTGATGTGCCGGTCGCCTCCTCTCTAATACCTTATGGCCCGTTGCAACCACTGCTCAAACCTGTCAATCATGTTGTAATGCCATGTTTTCACACACCCCCATACATGGACTGAGTGATGCTCAATTTATGTTGTTGGCCTTGCACCCTATCACATCACTCGTATCTCATGTTTTCATCCCCATCCTCTTCTCTGAGACTCTTATGTTCCTTATGTATGTATCAGAAAGATACTGTCAAGTATGAAGCACCATTCTGGATAATTATCAGAACAAATAATATAAAAGAGCTCAAAGGGTCTGATGACAGTTCTTAAAGGTCCCCTATTATACTGTTTTTCATCAATATATTATAGGTCTCTATATACAAAACATTTATCTGAAGTGTTTGGCTCGAAATACTAAACAGATCGTTCATTGTAGCATCCCATAATCCCCTCTGTTTCAGCCCTGCTTCAAAAGTGCTGATTCTCTGTCTGTTACTTTAGATGAAAATAAGGAGCCACTCCCCACGCCCCTCTGAGAGATATTTGGTTAAAAATAACACAATGGTGCTCTAGGAGGAGATTGGCAAATTTTTACACAAGCCAAAAAATCGTTATGACATCATTAAGTGGCCAAAATCTGATCAGCTCAATTTCAGACAGGTTTTAATATAAATGGATCAGGACAAAAAGTGAGCAAATATTTGTGCTTGAAACTTTCAGAATCTCTTTACACAGAGGGGACACATGTTTATGTATAAAGGACATGAACAAGTGGATTTTGCATAATAGGTGACCTTTAAGTTTTCTTCTTGTATCGTGGCTGTTATGCCAAAGCAGGTGAGCGGACAGCTCGGGGAAAATAAGTTGCCATGAGACGGGCATAAGGTGTCAGGAGGTGTCGCACAAAATAAATGCAAGCCTTAATTCCATTTGAAATTAATCTAATGAGAACCACATTTCTAGTATTAGAGTGACAAAGAGCTGCAATAGGATCCACTTGGCAGGCAGTCCACTCGACTTGCCCATAAATCTCTGTGGAATGATCGGAGAGGAGTGAGACACTTCGATTTAGAGATCACTTTTCAACTCCCCAGCTGGAAGCTTCCTTTATGACAATTTACTCTGAGTTTTCTCAACCTTTCAAGGTTAAGCATGTTCTTTTGTTTTAATTTGCTGGAGAATAAAACTTGAAAGTTGTTTTACTTTTAAAGTAAGATTTTATTGCAACTGCTGTTTTCTAAAGCTCACAATTCTTAGGGTTATTGGGTCAAAGCTTGCTTGTTATTATTTGTATGGTGCAGGAACCAGATTTGTTTTCACTTTTCACTATACAGTCCTACTCCTTGAACCTTTTCCAAAGTCTTTGTTTTTGGTTGTAAATTCAAAAGCACTTAATGTAGCATTAAGAAGGAAATTAGCAGGCATTAGAGGAGATAGCACATAAAAGAGAAATGTATGTTCTCTCTACTGATGGATCTTTTTTCTTACCAGTCGTTTAGGTTGAGGTCTATTTCCTGTCAACCCCCTGGTGTTTATCTTGCTTCATGCAGTTTAAATGATGGATCCATCAGACTTCTCAGGTGTCTTCTGCTGCTAACTGATAGGGCCTCCCATATTCACCTCAACACTCCCTCAGGCTTTTGCTATAAATTGAGCTGCCCACAACAAATCACCCTTTGGATGTGCAGGGAAAACTCAATGAGAAAATAGATGCAGAGCAGAGGTGGGCTTAAGTCAGCACTTTAGAAAAACTGAGAATTTGTCAGAGCCAAGATAAACTCGCGGCCTGCAATGCAGACTGTGGTTACTTAAGAGTAATGTGGGAGCAATCGCCATCGTCTGCTCCCCCAGTGCACTCTTGCAGCAGCGTTGAATGGGAACCAAGCTTTTGGGTGGTTTTGTGTTCAGCGAATGGTGATGAAGTGATGTTAAGTAGGAAAGTATGGCCTATATACAATCTAAAATATGCTACAGAGTTTTTGTGGGTTTTCCCTGTGGACTTAAATCCTGCACTCTTCGCTCAGATCAATACGAAGCTTTGGTGCCACTTTCTCCCTAAGGCATTAAGGGAAGAAGATTACATGTCCCATATGAATATCATAAAGGGTAGCAGAATCTCGTTATATGATGCCTACCACACAATGATTGTACCGTACACATACCCCCCAACACACACACACACACACACACACACACACACACACACACACACACACACACACACACACACACACACACACACACACACACATACACATACACATACACACACACACACACACACACTCTGTTTTAACTGTCTGCTCATTAAGAGTCATTTTCAGCTTCTTATATATCTCAGGCTGTCGTCTTTGATCTGTTGGATGAAAAACAGCAGGGATTGATAGACATCACGCTGCTGTTTTAATGTGTTATGGTCAAAGCTTTTATCTCTTTAAAAATCTCTCCCTAGACATTTGTTTTATATGTTTTCTTGTTATTGGTTATTCCAGGGATTCATTTCTAATCATTACACAAGACTAGATAAGCTCCCCTGGCTTTAATGCTTGATGTCTTCACCAAACAATGCTGTTGGTGCACACAGGGAAATGTTTCCGCAGACAAAAAATAAGTAGTTTCCCCTTTTGCTTGTCCTCACTGTACAAAAGCTCTTCAGTTTGCACTGTTAAGCAAGCTGTTCTTTCTCAACTACTGGATGTTAGCAAAGTTGACAGAATAAAGTAAACTAATTCCTCCTAAGGCTTTGGGGTATTATCGTTATCAAATATTTCTAATTGAATTATGGTTTGTCTTAAAACCAATGTGCTTGCAGTGAAATATCTCTTACAGTGCTTATACGTCGATTTGTGTTTTGGCATGTGTTTCTTTTCTTACACTAGAAATATATCTTTATATAAACTCTTGCTGAACAGTGCCTTTTCTTCCACATGCTGACTTGCTGTTCTGTTTCGTACCGTTCACATTAATTATTGATCAACGATAAAATGATACTATTGCCTGGCGGTGAGGACACAGAGCTGAGTGTGCACTACGAGTGAGAAAAAGATGAAGGAACAAAGACTACGATCTTAAATGTAGCTTCTGCAGATGCAGACAGAACGGAAGATGATTTTGGTCCTAAATGAAAAAGAGAGGCATTGGGTTTGATGGTCTCTAGCCAGTATTAATAACATTTAAAGCCAACGTTTTGTCAAGTATTGAGTGTGTATCAAGTGTTTTATGATAAGAAAAATACTTTATTTGAGTAAGACAAGACTGGATCTGTTGATTTGATTAATGTATTTTCCATTAATTTACACAGTTCCTTGCCATCTTTGACTATAGTAAGCATATGTTATCCCCTAAAAGCATAATGTGGTCATTAGTAGAGCATTTCAAATAAGACTATGAATGTATAAAGGTTTCTACGACAAAGTAACTTAAGTCATTAAAGAGCCCTTTAGTTATATCTGTGACAGCTGTATATTACCATAGTCGAAGTCAAAAGTTTGAATGACTTGAGTATGCTCAGGGTTTGTTAAATGTTATCCAGAGGCACAGGCTCTTTGAAATAAAAACTAACAAAAGACTGAAATGATCTGTCTGTCACAGGGACTTTTTAGTTCCTTCTTTTACTCGGCTTTATCCAAGGTCTTAAAATGGTTCATTAACTCAGGGGCCACCTCTGTCTGAGCACCAGCGCCAGACAGATAATAACACACAGTGAGCTCACAAAGAAATAATAGTTCTGCTTTTAGCCCGAAAATTCACATTATACGGAGAATTTAGACACCTACACAGATATTACCTTCTGTCTAATACAATGGGTGGAAGACGTTTTGGTTCAAATGTCATCCGTGAACATTAATTATTTTTCATGTGAAGTATTCAAAGAGGATGTCGGCTCTTAATATACACAAGTTATTGAGCCGTTTCCACTCTACATCCTGAACTCCTCCCTTCGATGCAATGCACTTCCGTTTTGGCGGACTGGGTTTGTTTTGCTAGCTAGCTCCGTTGTGCCGACAAAGCACTGATATCGCAGAGACAAAGAGGATATAACAATTACAACATGAAGAAAAGTGGTTCGGGAACTACGTGTGCGGTAGTTGGTTGCAATCACTCGAGAAAGCACCTG
>NW_011358202.1:0-2468 GCF_000735185.1 Notothenia coriiceps | reverse complement strand
ACCACAAACCAGCACCCAGCACCCAGCCATGTTGTTCATTACATACAGATAAACACAACAAATACTGCATGCATTGTATTTTTTAATATTATATATGAATATTTTCATAGTGATGTAATTGTGTGGGCTGCTTTTATATTTTAATTGTAATACCTGTTAGGATTAAACATGTGATCTTTCTTGTTGAAGCCATTTCTTTAGTTTCCTCTAAACAATTAATTAATTCAGTGTTATTTATGTACAGTATGAGCTTAATATGAATGATGAACTGTGTTAAAAGAAATTGTAGCACTCTAAGGAACATATGAAATGCAATAATGCAATAACAGTGCAATAATGAAATTAAATTACATCAAACTTTATTTTCACTCAGAAACGAGTACAGGCAATATTGATATATTGCAGCAGGCATCAAAGGACTCATGGTAAATGTGCATCTCATGGCGTAAACAACAGACAACTGTTGGGCTCCTGTGGGCAATGGACGTGAAATAGCAGTTTATTTTGGTCTTTAACAATGCTGAGATATTTATTGCACGAACTGTAACCCTTCCCTCAACAAATCGTCAATCAATTTCTCGGGCAGGCGATGGGCAGAGAGTAGAATGTGCGCCAGCCTTATGTATGCCCCTACGCGCAAAGTCTTGGTCGTAGCGGTTAGCTTCGCGATTTCTAGTGCTGCAGTGTTTGTTCAGATCACAAACTGGAGTGGCTGAGGCCCTGTGCAGTGCATCCCAATGTTGCTACTGCATTATGTGTAGTAGCCTTTGGACCATTGCAGGCCAATATCGGCTAATCTATTCCTATTTTCCGTTTGCCAGACAATTGTGATTCACAGTTCTTTGTTGCCAAAACATTCTGCCAACGTGACTTGTTTTCCCAACACAGGTGATTGATCTCAACAAGAATGTCTTTGTTGTCACTCATCGGGAGATGCTGTGCGAAGCCACGGATCCGTTGTCGCACACCAGCTAAAGCGCTTTGGTTATTCAAGCTGTGGCCCAGAGTTTTCCCAAATAGTCCTTGCAAGTTCCTCCCACGCTCCTGACGGGTTGCAGCATTGCACGGAAGGATGGGTGTAAGTGTTCTGACAAAACTTGTCGGGCGCCGTGGTTTTGAGGCGAATGGGCCACCTTTCTAGCTTGCCGCGTGTGATGCGCGCACTCGTCCGGGCATCATGCCAGACCTGTCGCGCGGTTCTTTGCTCTGTGCTTTTGTACCTTCTCGATCTTCGACTCGCTCTTAATTGCTCGAGACTCAGATCTTACTTATACTCAATGTCCTTCCTTATCAAACGCAATTGCATCACGCAACCCCGCGTCAAAAGAGCGTTGGAAGGAGGAATCTTGCAGCGACCATAACCTATTTAGGAACTGATACTCTCGGGGATACAGCATTGAAACCAAAGGCTTAGTGGTGTGCGACAAGGATCCAGTGCTTGCAGGCATCCTCCGATGAGTGAGTAACAAAGACATTCTGTTGGAGGGTCAAATGCACCTGTGTTGGGAAACAAGTCACTTGCAGAATGTGCCAGAACAAAAGAACTGTGAATCACATGTGGTGGCAAACGGAATGAGGATAGATTACCATATGCTGCAATGGTCAAAAGGCTACTATATGCGAAACAAAATTGGGATGCCACTGGCACTAGGGCTTCAGCACTCCAAGTGGTGATCTGGAAACAAAACTGAACTAGAATAATGTAGTGGTGTGTACCCTTGTGTGTGACGATCCGTGTATGCTTTGTGGTGTGTCCTCGTGGCATCATAATGCTGCCCACGATCTACTTTCCCCATGCTCCGAAATTGTTGACGATTTTGTTGAGGGAAGATTGGTGTAGCTAGTTCTTGCTGATGATGTAATGATGTGTGTCGTCAGCATTTTAAAAACCAAATTGATGTGCTGCCTGTATTTAGGTCATGCCCACAGGAGCCAACAGTTGTCTGTTGTTTACATTAATGCACATTTACATGATCCTCTTTATGCTGTGCAATATAGTCATATGTGCCTGTACTGTTTGAGGAATAATGGTTGTTGATGTATCGTGATATTGTGTTAATTTCGATGATGTGCACTGTTATTGATATTGCATTTCATATGTTCGCTTAGAGTGCTACAATTTTCTTTTAACACAGTTCATCATTCATATTTTTTAAAATGTTGAGGGGGGGCCTTTTTTTTTTTGTTTTCATACCTGTGGTTGTGTAGTAGATAGTGATAGACTCGCTAGTGTGTGTGTTATATGAATGATGTTGTGTTTAGAGAGTAGCTGTAAAGAATGGCTCTCAAGGAAGAAAGACTCACATGTTTAATCCTAACAGGTATATACAAATTAAAATATAATGATCGTGCTGTCGTGTAGACACTAGTTAGTCGTGATGTGGTGTCACTATGAAAATCATTCATATATAACTATTAAAATAATACAATGCATTGCAGTGGTATTTGTGTGGTTTTATCGTGTATTA
>NW_011358201.1:0-8422 GCF_000735185.1 Notothenia coriiceps | reverse complement strand
ATTTTTATTTTACCAGGATGCAGTGACACAAATATTTGGGAAGGCTTAGCCTTCCCTAACTTACAGTACCCGCCACCCCTGGTTTTAGGAAATGAAAAATATGAAGTTAACAAATAAAACACAGCTCAGGGGCAGTCATGGACGGTAGGTTTTCCTACAAAATTAACTCAGCCTCCATTGATTTTCATATCAAATTAGCTTGTTAATAAAATAAGCTATCATGGCTTATACTTGCATATCTAAACAGAATCATGAAAGCCTGTTGGTAGAGTCAGGCACACGAGTCAGTTTGAGTGTGTGCGCCGGTGTCTGAACGCTCACTCACTGCTAGCTATGTAGCTAACTGTTAGGAGCTTGCATTGTTATGGATTTAAAGGTACCAAAAGCTAACTTTCATAGCACAGCTTTACTTCTCACTTACCACAATAAAGAAACAGACCGTATAGTACAGCACAAACAACACAAATGATCAAAACTTACATATATTTTCACTTGTAGTATTATGATAATTGAAATGCTGGTTCTTCTGGGGGTGTTCTATCCACGGTCAGGCAGCCACCGCACCGCAGCTGCCTGCACTGTACAATCGCTGGAGGACTGGGCTGTCACTCAAAAACTGAGTAGCCAATGGGGACGCACCCCTGAAAGTCCCGCCCACCTGGGAGGTTTGTGTCAGAATCTCAAACAAAAAATGAGGGAGCGCAAAAGAGAAAGCTGCAGCGAGACCAAAAGTCTCATCATTGAGAAAGAAGAAACAAGAACTGCAAACAAAAACCTATGTTAAAACAAAGAAAAAAGACTTATAGTTTACATGATTACACCAATGATTTGTTTGCAACTTATAGTTTTATTTTTGAAATTTATTTTATTTTGCTTGACTCAGTTTTTTTTTCTTTTAAACTCATAGTTTTGCTTTATTTTGAGAAAGTGTTGCCTTATCTTTATGATACAAAACTAATCCCATAGCCGGGCCGGCAGCAACACACAGCAAAGGAGAATTATCGAAACAAAACAAAGTGTTTTTATTTATATATTTAAATTATAAGTACAATCCGAAAAAACAGGGGAAGCCTGGCTTCCCTTGGCCTCCGGGAGAAAACGCCACTGGTCGTAATAAGGGCTTGAACAATCAACCTATTTGGTCGTATGAATTGGAGGATTTGTTGGCACAGACCATGGCACAAACACACACACACGCGCGCGCACACACACGGACACGTATGACTTGACTTGTGACTTGCTTGACCTGAGCAATGACTTTACTTGCTTGACTCTCACCACAGTGACTTGGGACTTGCTTGAGACTTATCAAGACTTGAGACTTGCTCATGACTTGCAAATGACTACTCCCACCTCTGAGCAAGACTGGACACTTCATCCAAATTTGCTCTTGTGGAAATTGTTCACAGAGTTGAGTAGATGTAGGTCGCTGACTTTGTAATATAAATTACATTTAATTTATACAGCGCTTTATTTTGAATGATTATTATTGTTATTATAAAGCACAACACTTGATTAAATGAACTTGTTACTTTCCACCACTGGTGGCGGTAATGCATCTCTGAACTCGTTGTCAACCGCCAATACAAACTAAATAATGACCTGGGGGCGGAAGCGGAACTACCAATGTGTTTAGCTTGTACGTATCAACAACTCTTAACGTTGTAAACTTTAGCATTTTCTTGCACCCCCATCTATCTCCAACGAACCCCTCTACAGTTTCACCCCCGGTCCAAATTCCAAGATGTTTAACAGACAGACCAGCCTGTGGATGGGTGATGTATGTATCTATCAACAGCTTTCTTTCAGTGTGGTTAGCTTAGCTACGAATGCTGTTTGCTAGCTCGGATACCTTCATTTAGCCCCGAATATGTAGCCCCTTTTGTTAAAAGGTTAGACCAAAATATATATTTATATACCTTGTTACCAATACGATACCTTTTTCCGCCAATAGTAACCAACATTGTGTGAAAAAAGCACACTAAACTCATCACCTTGAAGCAGGCGTTAACGTTAGCGAACAATTGACTTCTTACGAGCTCACGTAAACAGTTTACTTAAATGCTATAATGCAGAATTCGCCCAATGCATTTCATCGTGACAAGAAATGGAAGTGACGTCTCTCGAGGCAAGAGCCGTTATGTTTAAGTTTTCATTGATATGAATGGCCCCATTCCCTGTATGTTGGGTATGGGATTGTGCTTTCTGGCTGTCTTAAGGCTTTTTTTGGGATACCAAAATAGAACTGAGAGAGAGAGAGAGATCATTAAAGTTAATAATAACACCCTAGTGACAATTTTAATTAAAAAAAAGGCTATAATAAAATAAGTGATGAATCGCATTTTTTTTCAATTATAATCTAATTTGACAATTTAATTCACACTTCACAATTGTTGTAGTATCATCAGGCGTAAGTAAATATCCCGCTGGTTTTGTATCAATATTATACAAATGTTCTTACAGTCTTTAGAAAATAAAGATATTTACATATGACGATGTAGACAAACATATTTAAAACGTTTGTCTTAAATGCTATCTAAGGAATCTCCACTTTCCTTTCCTGTGTTTAGTTGGACCCATACATGGATGAAAACTTCATCAAGCAGGCATTTAGCGCTATGGGAGAATCACCGTTTGGAGTAAAGATCATCACTCACAGGATAACAGGGTAAGATATACAGAGCACATTATGCCATACACCTGCCCTTCTTTTCAAGCTTTGAGGACAACTGTTACAATATTAGATGTAGGTTTCCTCATCAGACTTGTCGAGCAGAGGTTGATGGCTTTGGCTTAAATGTAGGGATGCTCCGATCGATCGGCCGATATTCACTCTCGGCCGATTGATCTGTGCTCTATAAAGGCCGATCAGGAGAGCCGATCACATGAACTAAAATACATGACACTTTTCTCTGCTGCGCGGCAAACAAGCTTCGCCAAAATGGCTTCACCAGTTCTGGCGTATTTAAGGTGTCCGAAAAAGACAATAAATTTAGCGGTATGCAACGCTGTGTGTGAAGGTAGAAATCTGCGCTCCGCCCCGCTGTTGACGGACCGGTGAGCGGAGCAACACTAAGAGTTAGACCTAACACACTTAGCTATTGTATCTACCTCTGGAACAAGCTAAAGTTATAAATATATTTTATTACTCACTGTCGGGTCACTCATTACTGGATCAGGGAGCTGCATGAGACGATACTGACAGGCTGTGAGGAGAGGGAGAGAGGGGGAGAGAGCGCTTCCGCACGTTTCTCCCGTGTTATTATCCAACGTTAATGTAAACTAACTGGAGGCTGTGGCTCAGTGGGTAGTGTGCTGAACTTCGAATCAGGGGGTAGCAAGTTCAAAATGTTTTCTGTTTCAAAGGCTGATAAAGAGCGTTATTATAAAAGCATGGTACGTTGTGCTTCACATAAAATATTAAATAAAACTATAATAATGAATCTTTTGAAATATAAATCAAATGTAGAGAGTGCACGATGGTCCCAGCGCACCGCACGGACGCAGCGGTCCGCCCGTCAGCGGTATAAGCCTGCATTCAGGAAGCTGCGCTCTGATGGTGTGTATATGGAGGAGACTTTTTGCCGTCGTAGTCTGCATGTCCTTTACATGCTCAGAAGGATCCACACTTTGGACCAAATTAACTCAATGACCAGGCACAGCTCTGAATGAAGTCTGAGGGGATGCAGCATACGGATGGAGCTTTTTAATTTGTTTTGACTAATGAAAAATGTTTCAACAAATACTTTTTTCGCCGACTAACGTATAGTCGACTAATTGGGGGTAGCCCTAGTCAAGGCTAACCTATAGCATACCCTTTAAATAATCAGGTTGCTTTTTTAAGGTGGTTTTAATGTTTTTTATTTACCGTAATACTAAATGTTTCTCTTTCTCTGTCCTCTTGCAGTGGTTCAGCCGGATACTGCTTTGTTGAGCTTGCAGATGAAGGAAGTGTCGACCGCTGTGTCCAAAGACTAAACGGAAAACTTGTTCCTGGATCAAACCCGGTCAGTTTCATGGTTTAATTTCAAAATACTTACCGTTATTCCTTTCATTCAATCCCTACTGCAATATTGTTTCTCCACAAATATTCATATATTATTACAAATTTAATACTGCCTTTCATTTTTTTCCCAATATTAGTCCATGTTTTCAAGCAGTATTTTATTGTTGATTTGACTGTGGATAGTGGAGCTCCACTAGTCTTGGTCCTCCTTTTGCACTACTCTTACTACTGACTGTTGATAAGTCAACATATTATGAGGCTGTAATTTGGCTCCGTAACAGACCAGATTCTGCAATTTTCTGTTTGTGTTAAAAAAATAAATAGAAAATACCACTATTCTGCCTTCCCTGTGGGTTTTAATTGTAAGTGTTTACAAATAAGCGACATTAAATACCAGTAACACATTTTATTTATTGATAAGTAAAACTATATTCTTTATCAGCTGCACTAAAAGCAAACCTCATTAAGGGTCTGAAATGATCCAACATGTGTAAAGTTGTGGGCTTTAGCTGCTTGCTACTGAATTGAAATGCTGTTGGCCCCTGTGAGCTGGCCAAGCTACTGGGCTCCCCTGTCCTACTGCTGAAGGTGGCTGAGAGGCTGCTTGTACATGAATGTACTTTGTTTGAAGCTGGTGAATAGAGTCTCTGGTAGGAACTAACTGAGGAATGGGCTAAAGGCTGCTCTGGGTGGTGGAGGTATGTAAACCCAAATAACAACAACCATAATAACTCTGATCTCTATTTTCAGCAATTTCAGTGCTATACTACAAGTCTTTGGTGTTTCACGTTGGCTTAGTGTGTGTGTTCTCTCTCTCCCCTTTGCAGCCCCGGAAATTTAAGCTAAACTATGCCACCTACGGGAAACGGCCAGAGGCAGGGTAAGTCATTTTTCACACTATTCACAAAAGGTTACAATTCAGCTATTATTTAAGCCTCAGTAAACCTATTACCTATAACCTGAGATTGAGGAAATGTGTACAAAGTCAAACTAACATAACCCTTAATAAAAAATATGTGTTTGAAAAAGAAAACATTGAAGATATGTTGAGATGAATTACCAGTACACATTTTGTTTGTTTTTGACATTAGGCTGTATTACTTTGTGTGAATGTGTACGAGTGTTAAAGTCTCGACTATTTAGAGCTTTGCCTAAATCCTCTATCTGATATAAGTCAATTCATTTCTGTTTGTTATTATCAAAAAGACGACTTATTTGTGTTTTGATTGATGTACAATTTTAACCACCAGATGATAGCGGGTAATGGGGTTACAGTGTTCAATTATATCAGTTATATATATAGTTCAATTATACGCATGCACATGGCATTGTATTAATACATGATTTACTTTTATAACATAGATATACTTTCATTATTAATAAAAAAATAAAAGTATTCTTTTTTCTCCGGTTCCAAATTAACTTTCCATTTGTTTCACTTGTATTCTTTTTTTGTTCTTTTTTTGGCCAAGATGGTTTGTTTCCAGGAATGCCCCTATCGTATCCCATTGCATATTATGTGGCCTAACCAAATATAACAGGGAGGAGGCAGCTTCTTCCATACTTAAGAGGTTCAGAAATCTTTTCAAATGAACGCCAAGGCCTTCTCTTAATAAACAGTTATTTCTCAAATGTAGGAAAGGCACTCATTCATTTTTTTCAGGGTTTCAGGTAAACGTAACACAAATTAAATTCCCAAAGTCAGTTGCCCCTTTTAATGTTTTAATACAGTGTGTATCTGTGTTTGAATATATATTCAACGTTGTTACTTCTCGCAGGCCGGAGTTCTCAGTGTTTGTGGGCGACTTGGCCTCCGAGGTGGACGACTTCCAACTGCATCAAGTCTTCAAGAAGTACCTTTCCTGCAAGGGAGCCAAAGTAGTTACTGATCAGTATGGATACTCCAGGTACGTCGGCACATAGAGGTGGACCAGACAGCGTCAGACATTTTTATTATTAAGATTGACAATAGGTTGATTTATTCATCATTTGTAAGAAATATACAATAATACAACAATGTTTCCTGGTTTCTGTGTGATTTAAAAACCACCAGTACATCTTCATCTTTTTTCGAACAAAGGTTGAAGAAATGTTTGTGCCGTCTTGCTAAAACTATTGTTTTCCCCATATAGGCTAAGCAAGAGCAACTCACAATTCAAGTGATGCTACCTCATGTTAAAAGTAAAACAACAAGTTTCAGTTCTACCATAATAATACCCATTCTATTCTGTTTTTCATAAGTGGCTATTAAATGCCAAGTATGGAGCGTGTGTCGGAGTGGAGAGGAGGTTTAACGGTTGTTTCACCTGCAGAGGCTACGGCTTCGTCAAGTTTGGGGATGAGGGCGAGCAGAAGAAGGCGATCGAGGAGTGCCAGGGTACGATGCTCGGGGGAAAACCGCTCAGACTCAGCATTGCTGTGGCAAAGAGGTGAGAACTAGGACAGGAAACATGATGAAACATGGCAAAGTATCCAGACTACAAGCTATGCCAAAGATCATATAATGTTTATTGACAATGCCTCTTTGTGTGTTCATGCGTGTCAGGCTTATTGAGACTTGTATTTTATCCGTTTTCAAGGATTTGCTTGGGAAATAAAATGGGGTTTTTTCCCTCTTTTTTTCACGTTGCTTTTGGTTAAAATGGGCTTTAATAGAACCCAATAGGTGTTTTGGGGTTGCACCGCTGAAGCAAAAGAGCTTTTGTAAATACATTTTTGTTATCATTGCATTGACATTTTAAACCAACTGTTTTTTTATTTTAATATGCAAACCCAATTATACATCACATTACATTATAATAAACTTTAAATGTTTGACTTGATTTTTTTTGGAGGAACATGTTTTTGCTGAAACCTGCTTATCCGTTTAATAGTTGATGGATCAATTAATAGAACCTTTGTATTAATGTATTGCGTTGTATTTCTTATGTTGCAGCCAAAAGATGAGCAACTACCATGGGGGCCAGGGCCAAAATTTCCATAGCAACTACAACCAGTCCCAGTCCAGTTACTATGGCAGCCAAGGCAGCGGGGCTCAGGGGGGTTACTACCCTCAGTGGGGAGGCTATGACCAGTACAGCGCCTGCAACAGCGGTTACAACTATAACTACGGGCCCTATGGATACCCCCCACCAGGCCAAATGGTGCCACCACCTCCCATGGGGTTCCCCCCCACGTCTACAGACATGTCCGGAGCTGTAGAGGTGAGGAGAACACGTTCACACCCATGTTTGTAGGAATAGATTGAGATGCTTGGTATCCGTGCAGTGAGTAGATATGATTCAGAATCAGTGGTCGCGTGAACCGAATGTTTTCCGTCTATGACAGTTTTTTTTACAATGACGGAAAAATCTGAAAGCACTCTCATTTTGACCGATTAGAACAAACAAATTAACTCGGAACAGCGCCAACGTTTCCCCGCAGCGAGGCTCCGGTGTTATGCCGTGTTGTGCATCCCGGCCAAATAGGAAATGATATTGTTTCCAAACTGTACTTTGCCGTACAAATCATTGAAATGCCCGTGAGTTTTCGCTTTACGCTGTGGGCATGCATAACACCGGCACTAACAGTTTACGAGCATGATCTCCCCCCCCCCCCATCGATTATTTTCCTTCCCATTTCCATTCTTTGTGCTAAACTTGCTAACTTGAGCATTACATTTATTGTAAAAAGACAGAAACAACCAAAACATACTCTGTGCTAAACTAAATTAAAATATATTCTAAAATAGAGATTATTTTGTTAGGGAAAGGACATTGTGACCTTTGAAATGTAACCCCTTTTTATGGAAGTACTTTAATGATGCGAAATTAGAGTATGTCAAAGAAAATACTTTGTTAACCAGGAAGACATCTTTGTGTTTCAATATTTTTACACAAAATAACTCAAATCATCCTGAAACAAAGATTGGTACAAATAGGTAAGGTGTTTGTTACAAATCTTGTGTATATCACGACTTGGATATGGATTTTGCATGGTAACCAGTATTTTTTATTAATGTAATACAAGTACACTTAATATATTAGGGCTAGTACAATTAATTGACAGCTATTAAAGAACTATTTTAATTAACATGCTTCATATTACAACGGTGCAGCCCTAACATTTCAGAAATAATTTCACAATATTTGATGTTTTCCCAGCAGAGCCACGAGGAGGGTGGGGAGATAGACGAGGATAATTCAGAAGGTAAGACTTTTTATATCATGAGGGGCGTTCACACCAAGTTATTTTCCCACAATAGTTCATGAGAACTCAGTTCATGAGAACTCTTTTAGTTCTGATGGACCAAAGCAGATCGCGTTCACACCGCAATGAGTTCCTGTGGGTGGATTCGGCAAATGAAGCTGCTGACGTCACTTCTTCTGCTTTGGGTTTACTGGAGTACTGCCAAAGGGCACACCAGGGGGAGTAGGG
>NW_011358200.1:0-2833 GCF_000735185.1 Notothenia coriiceps | reverse complement strand
GGTTGCCAACGAGAATTCAAACATATTTGAGAGCAAAATACTCACCTCTCCCTCAGACTTGACTCCCACCACCTTCCCATCCTCCACCACGATCTCCTCGATGGGCTTGTTCAACATATACGTCCCGCCGTAGATGGCACTCAGCCTGGAATGATAACACACCGTGGTACACTAACATTTGATCTGATAATAGATAGACTTTGCCGCCATTTAGCAGCTTGTTGTATACACAAATATTACACATCTGTGACTAAGGACGAGTCCCTTACCTGGCAAACCCTTGTGGAAGCTCCCCCAGGCCGTACAGTGGGTAGAGGTATGGGCTCTTTCCATGCATGGCCAGAGACTCGCTGTAAAGCTTGATCCTTTTTATCGTATCGAGGCAAGGTTGATCCAGGTAACTAAGTGGAGAGAGACGGAGAACATATAAAACTCCATCCATCACATGCAATTAAATAATAAAATAACAAACCACAAGAAAGGAAACTGACTCGTCTGTGCGGTGGAGGGCCAGGGAGTGGCCGGTGAAGTCCATGACATCCTGACCCAGACTGAACTTCGCAAAAACGTCCCTCATTGGAGTCTTTGTGGGGTCGATGCCTTCCATGGTTTTGGGGTCTTCCGGGTCGTACTTTGCGACAAACTGAAGGAAGTTTTTAAAGCGCCTTTTCTCAAATAAGCCCATCAGACCTTTAGGAAGAGAGCAAGAGTTTGAACTTGAGTTGATTTACAACAATCAACAACAATTTACAACAGCATTAGGCGCTTTCACACCAAGTACTTTGTCCGTACTTAGTTCATGATGAACTCTTTAGTTCTGATGAACTAAAGAGCAGATCGCGTTCACACCGGAATAAGTTCCCTGGGGGAGGATTAGGCAAATGAAGCCGCTGACGTCACTTCTTCTGCTCTGGGTTTACTGGCAGGCCGCAAAATAATTCACGGCGTGTACTGCCACCCGAAGTCCCCGGCCAGAAACGCCGACACTTCCTCATCTCCACCGCTCCCATGTTTTCTTTTGTGTTCCCATAAGTTAGTCTCTCTTCGTATGTGCGCGGAGCTAATGCTAATAATGCTAATGCGAGGAAAATAAAATGGCGGCTTCACAAACATTTTTGGGAGTTTTAAGGGGCGTGGTTTGCAATCCAACCAGCCAATCAGACATGGGAACCTTTTTCTCCCATGAAAGTACCTGCTCTCTAGCAGGGACTGAAAAGGGGTGAAAAGGTTCTGATGAACTAAATTCTAGTTCTGGATTTGTTTGGTGTGAACGCACATTTTCGGAACTATACTGGGAAAAGTACTCCGGTGTGAAAGCGCCTATTGCTACATGCAACCAGCTTCTAATAATGTGAAGTGTTAGACACAAAACAAGGAGTGAACAGAAAGGCAAAGGTTTTCTTTCAGTATAGAAAGACACAAATGCAGCTTATAAATAACAAACTATTCCCCGACGGCTTCAAGATGTCCACACGTTGTTTTTAAAACCCCCGTTTAGTTGATCCTCTGATGACTTACTTGATGACAGAGCCTCAGCCTCAGTGGAGGGGACTTTATAGATTTTGCCCTTCTTGTACACATAGCTGCCCTCAATCACTTTGAAGTCCAGGTACTTGGTCACCTTTGTGATGAGCAGCATGCGCACCAGCTGGCCTGAGGGAAGAAGATGCAGACATCAGCGTTAGATTCACAAACACATAAAGTTAGGATATTGCTTTTTGCTTTTCAACACCAATGTCATAAAGACACTTTAATGATATTGCCGTAGTAACTGTGGCAGGTGGTTCCTGTTTTTAAGATATTTCATATATTAAAGGCTGCTAAAACCAAATAGAAGTGATTTTCAACCAGCGATCCGTGAGAGGTCGTCAGGTGTGCCGAGGGAAATGGTCCAATTTCATTTAATGCTCTTAATGTCTTTCACTTTTGTAAAGCACTTTGAATAGCCTTGTGTTCTAAAGGAGCTATATAAATAAACTTGCCTAATCTGGTTCAAAACAATTCTGCCATAAAGCAGCAATAACAGCCAACATTCACGTCACAAGAGAAAGCTGTGTGTGATCGTAGTAATACCGTTGGCCATAAGGAATTTAGGGATCAGGTCCACGTTCCAGTCCCGGCCTTTCCCCATTGATTCACTCGGTTTCCCCGGCAGGCTGAAGCGCTTGTAGAGCTGAAGGGAGACACAGAAACCGTCATGACTCACATGCTTCAGCTGCAGCAGATGAGGTGACCATTAAAAAAGGGAAACTCTTTACATAGCGACGCTAGGGCTGCACGAGTTGGGGAAATCATCGAATTGCGATTTTTCTGACAGATATTGCGATTCGCGACGATATTTGTTTTTAAGCGACCCAACGGAAGTTTATTGTAAAATGCGGCCATATATCCGGTTAGAGGCTGCCGTCCTAAGTATAAA
Source organism: Notothenia coriiceps (assembly GCF_000735185.1). Classification (NCBI taxonomy): domain Eukaryota; kingdom Metazoa; phylum Chordata; class Actinopteri; order Perciformes; family Nototheniidae; genus Notothenia; species Notothenia coriiceps. The sequence continues at coordinate 414 of NW_011358200.1, read as the reverse complement.
CATAGTCATCATCATCTGTGTGAGGGGAAACAATACATTGAAATAGTCGTAGTCAAAATGAGATCTATAAAGGAGCAACCGGTAATCGTTTGATTGAGCCTGAACTGACCGCATCTAAACATTATTTGCTTGGTTTGCCCTCAAGTGCAAACCAAAGGTTCCCAAACCTGAAGCTGCAGATTAGTGCTAGCTCTCAGAACATTTGATGCAGGGCCGAGAGGAAGCCATATGATTCGGCGAACAATTTAATTAGGTTGCTATGCAGAAGTTAAAGTGCTATTTGTAGGCAATATACAAATATATAAAAAACATGAAGTGTTTTGCTCAAAATACCAAACAGATCATTCTAGCCATGCCTCATATCCCTCTATTTCACTTTCTGTTTCTAAAGTGCTGATTCTGGGTATAAAGCTT
>NW_011358199.1:0-4588 GCF_000735185.1 Notothenia coriiceps | reverse complement strand
TCGGCACGCGTGCCAGCATTGGCACGCGGCACCGTAACCAGTGGCACACTAGGAATAAGTGGAATAAGTGTGCAAAATATTTAAATTGTATTTTCGGATCCTGAACGAGACCGCCGCCAGAGTGCGTCTCCCCGTTACCTGCAGAAGGAAGCCATGCACGCAACGCAGCCCCGCTCTCTTTACTCCAGGTGACTTTCTGCCGCTTTCCTCCGTGGTGCAGTGCTGATCGTTTCACCACGGAGGAAAGCACTTCACAAATTGCAGTACCCATAAGGAGCTGTACAAATGCCGCAGTTTTTGCGTGGCTGTGTATTTAGTTGAAAGCCCAGTGGCGATCTGCTCATCTCTCATCGAAATAATATGCTACAAAGGGGGCGGACTGGCCATCTGTGTGTTGCACTTTCCTGTCGGCTCCCAGACCGTAGTCGAGGAGGGCAGAAGCAACAAGCTTCAGGTTCAATAACCTACTTTAGCTTAAATGACTGGAGAGAGGTGAGCTCTTCTTGGGAGTCCGTTGCATTTATTTAGCTGTTCTTCTGTTTCACAAAATACATCACAGACCTCTGTTTTTCTGCTTTCCCGTTTCACTTCCAGAAACATACACACGCTCGCTCACTGTCGCTCTACCATCCACAAACACATGCACAAGCCACACCCCTCGTCTCTCTATCTCTCTCTCTTAAAGGGACAGCGATCTCATCTCACTCTGCATGACCCGACGCGACCCTAATATCATAACATGTGTGCTCTGGAGAATCACAGAACGGACGATCGTCCTTATTATTATGCCGTTTAAACCAATTACTTAAATTTGTTTGTTAAATTCGGCATCGTGTATGTTGCGACACTGCTTCCCCGCAGCAAGGCTCCCCCGCCCTCCTGCTGATAGTTGGCACGCTGATAACATTTTTTTTTTGTAAATGGCACTTCATATCAAAAAGGTTGCCGACCCCTGGGCTAAGCTAACATTGTAGCTACTCCGTCCGGACTCACAACAACATGATACAGACACAGATAGAACAGCGACTGAATTCGCCATGACACAGACAGTCTGTGGTTTGTCCATGTTTAACTTTTGTCCAGTTTCTGAACAGATATGAGGAGTTGCACCAAATTATTTGATGTAATTCAGATGCAATTAGCCTCCATAAAAGGCCTCAAATTGGAACTACTGTCTGGGCTGTCTTTTTCACTAAATTCTGCAGTAGATAGATCTCGCCTTTCACCAAGGCCAAGGTCGGGGATCTTGGGCTTAAAAAGGTTGGTGACTGATATAGAGCCTTTAATGTCCGGTGTAAAAACCGGAAATTTGTTAAACGTTTCCATCACTTACCATGCTATTGAACTAATCTGATTTAAAGCAGAACATTTCCAGCTCATTTCATGCATCCTCACATCATTTGACATTCACTACCAAAATATGAATTGGATGACCAATTAACCATACGGGTTAAGGATTATGAAAAAATATTCATATTCAGGCTACATTCAAGCTGCTATTGTAGTTACCTTCAAGATTATATATTTTTCTTCAATTTTCCAACTTAAACATGCACACTGATTGGTTGATAGCGATTTTGATGTGTATAGCATGGTCAAAAGGTCGCAGTTTAAACCCATGAACTCAGTAGATGGTTCCACAGATACAGTACATTTCCCTAATATGTCAAACTATTGCTAACTATTCTTCAAATGTAGTATTTCACTCATCATTTCTTCTAGTTTCTAAACAAAACTTGCAGAATTTGTTATTGGACACTCTTTGTGTTTGCTATGTAAAGAAGAAAATCTTCTGTGGGCTGTGTTGTCCTTGCAGCATTGTGGTATCAGTGGATACGGGGTGTATATGTCTTCCTGCCTTTTTTTGGAAAAGTAGGCCTAATATGTGTTTATGTTTTATATTTACTAAAGTATAACATACATCAATGCAAAGTTTTCTGACCCAGTTAAGGCCAGCTTTGTTATTTAAAGAAGAATAAGAAAGGTATCCTGATGGTTCTCTACATTCCTTCACTTCCCAAGTTCCCAATGCCCGAGTGGGTTCAGTTTCCATTTCTTGTTTGACGTCCGCCAACATGAAACCAATACATACTCTGCCCTCCACTGTGTAACTCGTAAATGTTTAAGTCTCTGTGGAATGGACCACATAGTTCAATTTGTCTGTGGAGCAACACTTTAAAACCTTTACTTTAGTTTACTACCATCTATAAAGCTTTAGCTTACTGTTCCACTTCATTTTTTTGTGAGATTGGTATTTGCTAGCAGTGCGACGTGTATAGCCTGTAAGAATTCCTTTTCTCTCTATTATACAATATACTCTAATTTTTTAATAATAACCCAATAACATTTACTTTTAAGTTTAAGTACTGCTAGGGATTTCGTTTTTCTCTCAGTCTAAACGGTTTATACACTGTATGCTCTATTACAAATATCTAGCCATTTTCTATGGCATTTCAAGACTTAATTCCTCAAAATGAAGTTGTTTTTTCTTTCGAGCTTGTGTCAGCTGTTTGATCAGGCTGTGGAAACAGCAGTTTTCTGTGAAAGATGGACAGGGAGTTTGGGATGCTTTGCCCCAAAAGGCCCTGCGTTAAATCAGCATTTTATCTTCCTTCCTCTGAGCTGATGCTAAAAAATATATAGCTGAATGGTAATAAATATATAATCTGAAGCCTTGCTGGAAAGAAAACAAGACTCATTTGGGATTTCACTTTAAGTTTTACTGTATTTTCAACTTGTTTAGTCATTTCACAAGCAATTTGAATCCTAAGTACAGTGTTCTTGCCTCAATAAAAACAAGATCTCTCCTTTACTTCTAAACCCATTTAGGAAGTAAACAAGGGAAGGTTAAGGGGGTCATTTCGGAGAGTTTTACAACTGAAGTTTGTGCCAGTGGAAGATTGGACACTCAATATTTACACAAAAAGTAGACATTTAGGGGATGCTGTCTAACAAGACATAAAGCATACTCAATTGTTTCCCAAGAATACAGTGCCACTCCCTTGAGAAAAAAAGCATTTTTCTCCCTTACTGATCTTAGATTACACGTTCGATTGACCCGATCTTCTGTTAGACTATTCACCCAACATGCTCTCAGAATGTATTGAATTTTCTTGTGTGGCCTGGATTCACTACGCTAAAAATATAATTTGCTCACTTACCAGATATGAAGAAATGTTTAATGTTGCAGTGGCCCAACCCTTTTTGTCTCTGAGAGAGTCATGCGTTTGTGCCAAACTGGTCGATAACCTTCCCCTCCAGCGGCTGAGCAATTAACCAGCAGCAGCAGATGAAGACAAGGGATCATTACGGGGGCTAAGCCCTAACGATCCACTTTGCAAGGGTGTGTGTGTGTATGTATGTGTTTGTCTGCTTGCTGTCTGTGTTTGTGTATCTCTCCTCTTGTCAGTTAACATGTAAGTGGTGCTGCCATTGACCCAGAAAAAAATCATCAGACCCCGCTCTGCTTCTTTAACTCCATCGACCCCCATCTGCACTCCCTCTTTATGCAATGCAAAGTCAAGGTGGAAATTCATTTAAAGTGGCATATCACATCCATTGCATTTTAAAATAGCAGGAAATGCAGATTTCTGTCTTTTCAACACCTCTGGGAGCTGAACCAACCAGCACAGAGCCTCCACTAAGCCCACAACAGCTTCCTGTCTCTGGGGTTCCTGGCCCAGACTTGCTCTCCTAAATCAAGGTTGGTTTAGCTAAATCTGGAGAACAAGAAGTGGGGGAGGATGAATTAGTGGTGTCAGAGAGTCTTCGTACCTCAACAGAACTATCAATTTTAACCTCCATTTAAATCCAGACAGAGGATTTTGGTTCTGTAAAATATAGAGTGGCTGAATCGATAAGATTCCCAATATGTTGCCTTATATCTTAGATGCTTGAGCTAAAAGTGCATGATTTTGTTCCCTTTGACTTTTATGCAAATGAATAGCCTTAAAGCCTCAAACACAAATGCTTCAGCTGCTAATCTAACGAGCCGGGCACCGGTGAACTCCAAAGAGCCTTTTATAGCAGAAGTGTTCTGTGATCGGATCTGAGTTTCACAATGTCCGTCTTCCCATCAGTCACTTTGATGGCTGTGCATTGTGTTGCATGTGAAACACAGGAAGGATGACGTCAAAGCAACACATAAAAAGAGACTTATGTCCAAGAGTTTGTTTCAGGGGGGCTTCCCTGCTGAGGCACTGCAACATAAACGCAAACAAACAGTGAATGTGAACCCCGAAATTGGATATCTATAATATAACTTCCTCTTTGCCTATTTTAAATATATCTATCTATCTGGGCCTATGCAAAAGTGAACTTCTAATTATAGAAGTTATATTTTGAAAATAACACATTCAAATGGTCATCACTGTAAGTGAGAATATTACTTTCTCTGTAATGTGTAAAAGAAGACGTGAGGTTATTAAAGATTCAACCTGAAAATTGGACACTAGACGCACACACACACACACACACACACACGCACGCACGCACGCACGCACGCACGCACACACACACACACACACACACACACATGAGTGATAGTCAGTAAAAGGTTAAGCAAGTAATTGCACTGAGCTTAGTCTTA